>NC_068983.1:2053755-2064240 GCF_001194135.2 Octopus bimaculoides | reverse complement strand
ATATATATATATATATATATATATATATATATATATATATATAAACACACACACACTTACATACATGTTTGTGTCTTTGTACAGAGAACCTGAATACCATACGTTTATGAATTAGTAAAATACAAATTATTAATAAGAATATAGTTAAAACGATAGAATTAGCAATCGCAGAATTCCCAAGTTTGCATTTGGCAGGTTGCTTATCGAAATTGAAAAGCTGCCGGATGTTGGCAGGAGAGAAGAATAGTGGTCATGTCATTTAAGTGCTTTCAAAGAAATACTTTTTTCGGTGGCAGTTACATGGATCTTCACTATTTGAAAAAGAAACGGATTTGGAAGATTTTCGGGTAATATTTTTAAGACTATATCCAGCGTGTAACGACGTACCCTGTTCTCCTGGAAATGCCAATTCTACTGAAACGCTTTATGGTAAAATTAGTTGTATTGTCTGTAAGTGCTCGCCACGCACAAAATACCTGCTTGCACTTTCTCCTCTCTTATGATTCCGTTTCCATAGTGATTTTCTTCCCGAGACTTCCGTAGCAGTTGTGAAGATACTATCTGTTTTCGATGCATTTCCTTCAGTTTGTGGGTGGGCAGCTCTCTCCTATAATTCTCACCGATCTAGCGTTTGACCTCTTCATTCACGGTGAAGCCCATCGATAGAAGTGTCCAAACCTATAATTTTATGATCACCAGGCTCATTCAGATACATTTCAAATCCAATGAAGAGGCATCTGGCTACATTGATCTCCATGAACAGTTCAAGTGCCTAGAAGAAAACTCTCCTATTCCCCCCTCTTTCTCTCTCTCCATCGCTTCCCTAATAAATACCTAGTAACAGCAATGTCGACGTGATTTTCCTTGTCGCATCGTCGTAAACAGGTTTGGAGAGATATTTTCCTTTTTTTTTTGTTTTTGTTTTGCTGATCTATGCATTGAAGCAGAAGAGCATCAGTTGGCAAGAAATTGATGATGGTAAAATATAACTTTTGTGATATTTAGTCCATAAAGCTGGGAGTGTGTGAAAGACTCGTAAACGAAAATCTTGGTATGAAAACCCACTAAAGACGAAGTCTGTTCATGTTAATGTTCGTCAAATGTCTAGATTTTTCTGAATAAAACACTAGGTGTAGCTTCTCTGAAGCATCAACATAGAAAGATGACATTAGCGTATATTTCCTTGGGATATGATGAGGCTTCCTCCAGTATAATGTATGTTCTCCTAAGCTTCTAAAAAATAAAACGGTTTGTATAAACACAGTCAAAATTCACAAGAAAATATCTCACTCTCCTTCAGATGTTTATAAAATTCAGCTCATCGCGTTTCTGCTGCGAGTCTGAGCTGACAGTCTTGCCTTGTCTCAAAACACCCTAAACATCAGAACTTTTTTCGTATGATACGAATCAAACATTTTAAACTTCATTATCTTTTGTCGCGGTTAATAGGAGTATCTCTAAATCTGTTCTTAAAGGCACTTAGCTTTTTCACAATTAAGAGCCATTCAATGAGTCACCACCGAATCCTTTTTGTTTTTTTTATCCATATCACTTAGTTTTTCCATTTCATCGGCAGGGGAGCCACGAAACAGTATTTGCCATTTATTACCATTGAACTTTTATTCGACATTTATTACCATTTATTACTGTCAAGCTCGTTCTCTTCAAAAATGATATAAACTGAAGAATCAAACATACCATGTGCCATACGATTTCATTTAAACCCATAAAGTTTTTCTCCTGGTAGAGTTTTTATTTTATTTATTTCTTGCTTGCATTAAGACACGCTGAATATTTATATAAAGAATAATTCAGAGAACTAATTTTTTTCTTTGAAAACTCCCACTGATTTCATCATAATGACGCTAAAACTTCTTCATTGAACATGTGGTAAACTGAAATCGTCAAGATCACTGGAGGTTTGGTTTATTCCTGCAAATTTTTAACGGAGCCCATTAAATGAAGAGGATTAATAAGCGGAGGAAATTACACATAACTAAAACATCGAAGCAAACTTGCGCTATCTTAGACTTTAATTTAACTCATTATTTTTGCATGTATTCTCGCAAGATTTTATTCGATACCACATTTAAAGCAAGAACTAGCATTTTCACTACCAAAACCGTAAGCCGCGTGTGTGTGTGTGTGTGTGTGTGTGTGTGTGTGCGTGCGCGTGCGTGTGCGTGTGCGTGCGTGCGTATATAAATGCTGAATGGGTTGCCAGAGGAAACAAATTCTGGGTATTTCAATTATTTCATTGTGATCGTATCTGTAGTTGATAATTATCTACAACCAATAATTAGTAAATATTAATTATATCGATAGTCAACCACCACACCAGATAGCTTGTTGAAATAATGTATAGGTGATTCCGAATGAGACCTATTCGTTTAGCATCACTTTTGATTCCAGCCATCCCATTTGAATGGTAAATTATACAGGTGGATAAATGTTCATAGAGAAGATTCTTTCTCTATTAAACCATTTCCTTGGATACGTATGGTGTGCCGTTCATTATTAATTGTCTTCTTAGGATTTTTATAGGTATTTAAAAGTTATTGGTGTGTGAATTATGCAATATATGATGTCTAGAAGTTAAGGTTCTTTACAACTTTTTTTATTCTAACAGAACTGGGTTTACTGAACTATGCTCCACTAATTTTTTTTATAACTTTAGGCATAGTTAAATTAGTTTTGCTTTTCAAATTTTATATAAACAAGCATCTTTCCTATATAATAATAATTAATCATTTATATAATGACATTAATGGTTTTTTTCTGCTATTTTAGACACATTTAATTATGAAAAGTAGCCGTTGGCTTATTTTGTAAGTTAGTTTGTAATTGAATTTTGCATTTCAGTCTAACTTTAGAGGTTTACTCCACGTACCGAATACCTAAACAGCGATAGATAACACCAATTGCTCATTGATTTAGTTGTAGCCGCCTCCTTTCTCTACCTAACCATCCTCTTCCTTTCTGTGCTTCGTATTGTTTACAAGAACCCCTTAATTAAAACATTCATACTCTCTCTGGAATTAGTTACAATACAAAAAAAAAGCATTCTAGAAGTTTTGATACATCTTAGGTGAGTAGTTATAACTGTCCTAGAGTATTGGAAGATTAGTATATCATGACTATACTTCTAATAAGCTGACCTGCCAACCGTTTTATTCCGGATTGAAAGAGATAGCTGTAAAATCACTTTGGACACACCTTACTAAGCTGCTTGAGGCAGCATACTCCAAACACTGCTTCTCACAATTGCATTCTGATGACCAACTGCTTAGCAGTGATGAACATCAAAACTGTTTCTCAACTTTCCTGTAGCGCTGACCTTGACCCTGAACTAGAATCTAAGGAGTGTGCATTTTCAAGACGATCAGAAGATTGCAACAAGGTTACAATCCTGATCGCCATCACTTCGGATGACGTCCGTGGCGCATTCACGAAGTGGCTGGGGTGCTACAGAAAGAGCATTGCAATCAAAGGATTCTATCTTGAAGCACAGTACTGTTTTGTATACTTTTGAAATGAATAAATATTCTTCCTTAAAATGTTACTGATCTTCTGGAATGCACATTATTACTCTTCGCACCAACTCACAAAGTTCGACTATCTCCTTGTTTAATTAATGCTTAATGAATAATGCTTCATTCTTGTATTTTCAATCTCTTTAACTATTTACACGCTTAAATCATATACATTTAGTTATATCGAAACCCACTCATTTCCGCTTATCACGCTTTACCAAACATTTTATCCAATCTTCACTTCATGCAATGTGCACTTTAGCGAGATGTTCCTGTCTCCAAAGTCATCTTCAATGTTTTCACTTGCCATATTTTATCTTGCTGCCATGAACATGAATTTCTTTCAAACGAATATTAACCACATCAATGTCACCCATCTCTGGGTGTCTCCGAAAGCCACGGCCACCATTATATCTTCTAGAATAAGTGATTTATATCATCTGATTCTTTTCGTTTCCGATTACTTGTTTTGTTTGTTTAGAATTCTGTGGTAGTTTCAATTCCCTGTGTAGGTTACTTAATCCGTCTGCGGATATATTGTCGATCTTCCTCCCGTATCTCTCTGATGGCACAAAAATAGTTTTAATTATGAATATATTAATTCATTTATCTTAATACTAATCTTGATTGCATTTTATTCCGATAAGTCTACGATAACCTAGAGTACGATTTGTTTCGTAGCATTATTATCGTTAAGTTTTATCTTTGAGTCATATTTTCGTTGATCAGTGGACAGATCTATCGATTTTATTTCTTTACTGTTTTTCCATAATGGCTATTGTCGTATTTAAATCCTAACTTAAGTTAAATGTTCTGCAATTTAATATTGCTAATAAATATTTCTGTCTGCTCACTGCCGTTTCGAACTCTCTCCGTCAGGATTCCGTTGCTGTTACGAATCTGATCGTCTGTTGTGGATATTGGTTTGCTTCGGTGGTGCAGTACACATCATTGGGATTTAAGCTTCTTAGTTCCATAGTTTCTTGCATTTTTAAAGAGGAATTCTTTGTCTAAATTTTTATTTTTATTTATTTTTTTTTTGTTTGTTTTGACTTCGTTGATATGTTCCTTACATACACAATCTAAAATAAGTAAATTAATTGCATCAACTTGTATACCATAACCCAATTAACTTGGGCTTTCTTGTTAGTTCAAAAATCTAATGGAATAGTTTTGTTCAGAATGCAGAATAACATTGACTGCAGACAAACCACGTAACTAATCCGTTGCCCCAATGAACAAAACATATTTCATGGAATACATCAGTCAAACACAACAAAAGTATATAAACACGAGTAAATGGGAAAAGATTCAACCATAAACGCCTAAATTAAAAACTACCCTAAACTGACGACTGTTTACAAGGGAATCAGAATTGCAGAGAGCATATAAAAGAAAGGTTTGAGGTGTAGAGACGTTTCCCACAGAAAAGCAAATGGAATATTTGGATCAGTATTGGAACCAGAGATCGGTGATTTCTGATGTGTGCACTTCTGTATTTGTGTGATAATGTAGTATGAGTGCAAATCTTTTTAAGGTTTCCGCTTTGGAATGCAGATCCACGCAAATGCACTATACTGTTTGCAAATGAAAAAATCTCGATTTTACGGCAATTAATGTCCAGGTTGAATAAACGACTTGTCATAGAGCAAGTACACTCCTTCAATTACTCAGAAACAGAGCGGACACCAATTGATTCTTCAATCAAACGAAATGAAGAATGAACTTGAAATGACTTCATTAATTTCTATATCATGAACTTGTGAGCTGTGTAATTAAATAGAGAATACTTGAACACTGTTACTTCATGTGTCAGAAAATGTAAGTGAAATTAATTTTAGTCCTAATGCTTAAGAGACACACACGCACGCACGCACGCACGCAAAAAGCTAAAAGAGCTAAATAAAATTGCACATCATACCAACAAAACAATTAAGTATGACATGTCTATAATCCAGCTGAGAGGCAACAAAAACAATTGACTAACTACAGTATATTTATTACGGACATTGCAATATTGCAATACATACCCGTCTTATATATATAAATATACATACACACGTGTTCTGATCAATAGGTATCCGGACTGTTGCCATAATAATGCAGCTAAAGCGCAAAGAGTAAAGTCTCTTGACCGTGTATGTGCATTGAGTTTAAAGTTCTAGCTCGCTTCCACTGTTTACAGCAGTGCTAGGAAAGAACGTGTGTAACGTGTGATCATCGCATTGACCGTGGCAGAAAAAGGTGTCACGGTGATACCGGCTCAGAGGCCTACGCAAAGTTGCAGAAAGTCTATGGAGAGGAGTGTATGAGCCGTACACAAATGTACGAGTGTTTCAGACGTTTCCAACATGGCGGAAAAATGTCGATAGTGAAGAATGTTTTGGGAGACCAGCAACCAGCAGAACTCAGGAAAACGTCGCAGATATGCGTGCAGCTGTGGGGGTAAATCGTCGAATCACCATCCGTGAGTATCAGAGAATGTGCAGATTAGTTACGGTTCAGTTCAGTCTATTATTGAAGATTTGAACATGAGAAGCGTATCTCACAAGTTTGTTCCAAAACAGCTTTCAGCTGACCCAGAAAAACCAGTCTGGTTTCAGTTTCACTAGAACTTGATTGGGTCGAGAACGATGTAATCTGTTCGAAAACTTTTCATAGGCCTCTGAGCAGGTATCACCAAGCTTTTGCTAAAGTGTGGTGCAGATTCTCTGCTCAGCGTTTCCTGTCCAATACGAGGATCACATACTATACACGTTCCTTTCAAGCAGTTCTGTAAAGAGTGGAAGTGAAGTAGTACGTTAAAACTTAGTTCGGGCGCATAGCGTGCTTTATCATCGTTACTATGGTAACTCCTGGTGCTTACCGATCAGACCACGCATATATATATATATATATATATATATATATATATAATTGAGGTGTGTTCTGTTAAGAACGTATAAGTACAAATAGAGCTCGTTCACCCAAATATCCGGTACTATAATTAGGGTATGCTACCTATACTAGTCTCAGGTATTACTGTAGTGTGAAAATAAAAAGTAAGTCAAAATGAAGCCTAAGTACGGTTAGGCAGCTTTTTTATCACTACAAATGTTCCGATACATGCAGATCCATGAATATACAGGATTTAAAGTTAAGCTTAAATTGAATTATGTAACGATTCACCTGTATAAGAGGGTCTTTACGTATCTCCTCAGGCGTTGCTTATTTGCTGTCTCCGTAAGTAAATCTAGATTTCCATATTACAACTTCCATGGCTTCTTCTTTGAAGTTAGCAAACACTGACGGTTTCAATTCGTTCGGTATGTATGTATTGACTCGTCCCACATCTGTTATCATTACACTGGGATGCTGTGAATGTTTTACCCTGTTTGTTCATGTTGAACTTTGCCTTTGTTAATAGTTTCTTTAAGTTATGTGGTTGCCTTTTGCTCAAGATAAGTGTTTGATTAGTTATATGGTTTTTTTAAATTTTTGACTTTGTTTTATGATTGAGAAATTTGTCTTGAAGATGTTAAAATTGTTTGGGTGATGCGGATTGTGAGTTACTAGAAATAGTATTGTGTTCTTTGATGAGTTTGTCTTTTTTGTGTTGCCTTAGCTTGTTCTGTAGGTATCTCTTTTGCTCATTGTAAGTTATTTTGTATAAGTAGGAGAGAGTAATTTTGCTTGAGCAAAAATCCTTTGAGTCGTGTGTTTCTGGTATTTGGATCAGCGAGTACAAATTTTCCTGGCTAGACAGTACGGGGTGTGGCGTTTCGTGTGTGTTGGGTGGCTTGATTAGAAATTTTGGTACTAGTGTGTATCTGTGTTTTTGTAATAAATATAAGTTGTGATTGTGGCGTTGTTTTTAATTATCATTGTATCAAGAAATGTTAATTGTGTGTTGTTCATTTCTTTGGGGAATTTGAGACTAGAGTATAGATTGTTGAAGAAGGTGCGGAATTCTTCTAGATTTGCTAGGCATTTGGTCCAAATTAGGAAGCAGACATCGCGTTATCTTTTCCATGGATCATCATTTATTTTATATAGGTTTTGTTCCAAGTATCCCAGTACTGAGTTCACAGAAGTATAGGTACGTCTGACTCAATCCAATCTGCGTGTATCTCAGCATATTTTTTATATTAGTATACCTTCCAAAAATGTTGTTTACATATATTAAAATGTCTTTTTCCAAGTTTGTTTCCCTTTTCGATAGGCTTCCTTTTCTAAATTAGTTCCGTTACGTTCCTGTATCCGTGCTGTCTGTGATAAGCTTTCTCTGGAGGTTTTACCACTTCTGATAGGGTCACTGATAAATCCTTGATTTCTGAATGTCGACTCTGTGTGTGTGTGTGCGTATATATATATATATATATATATATATATATATATATATATTATTTGTCGATTGTTTTTTCAGTTCGTGTAGGATAGTTGTTTTGTGTTTCTGTTATTGAGATAACTGTTGATAATTTGCATGATATCTCTTTTAATATCAAGTCCGATTTTGTGGGTTCCGTTCGCTGTTCACCAGGCATGTTGGCTTATATTCGACACACACACACGTACACATATAATTGCGTGTGTGTGTCTGTGTTTGTCCCCCGGCATCGCTTGACAACCCATGTTGGTGTGTTTATGCCATGTAACTTATAGGTTCGGGAATAGAGGCCGATAGAATAAGTACAAGGCTTACTAAGAAAAAGTCCTGCTGTGGATTTGTCCGACTAAATGTGGTGCTCCAGCATGGCCGCTGTCAAATGACTGAAACAAATAAAAGAACACAGGGAACATATTTGGCGTCTCTGCTGTTTCTTATATACTGATTGAATCCATTTACGTTTGATCGTGCCGAAGGATTTCTTCTGACTTTGGCCTCCTTTGTTAGTAATTCCAGATTGATTTCTTTGTTGCGGTCAACTTTGTTCCACAAATTTTAGAAGACTTCAGAGCAGTTAGTTACGCATTACATGGCATCCCTACTTGTAGGATGTGTTGGAAAAGACTGTGCATCAGATAGAGGACTGAAACGTTATATAGATGTCTTCCAAAACAATACTCTGACACCCACTGATCGTCCACTGCGGCCATTTATGCACAACGGAGTGTAATTCTTTCGCAGGAGTGAAAAGCTACATCTGTGCTTGTTATATTTAAGAGAACCATCATTGTGTAAATATGTTCTAGCGTGAGTGAACTACTAAATGGTTACAGATTAACTTGTGAAGGCACGTAGCCTAGTGGCCAGGGTGTTGCATTCAAGATGAATACATCGTAGGGTCGTAATCCGGACTGGGCTGTGTAATGTGTTCCTGAGTAAAGCACTTCATTTCACGTTGTCTTAGTGCTGTGGTGGTGGTGGTGGTGGGGGGCGATATTTCAAGGAATAAACTCAACGTTTTCTCTGAGTGTCGAAAATGGCGATTAATTTAGGTTGAGGCAGAATTTGCACTCTGATCTTGTATAACCCTCACCAGCAACGAAAATCAAAAGAATCCCACGGGTTGTTGCCTGTCCGGTGCCAAGGCGTCAATCACCAAGAGTTGTGACAAATGACCGACAAAATGTGGATGCGGCGCGCTCTGCTACAGGGCAATCCTCCTTACTATTACTGCTATTGAATAATTTAAGTAGGTTGTTGTAAGGCCACTTGTTATTGAACTCAACGATCAAGCCGTGTCTAAATTACCGATTTTTGTTTCTTTTTAAAGTTTCTTTTAGACTCTGTGCGTGTCATTTGATTGAGTAGTTACTCTTTCGAGCTTACATGTGACCGTTTTGATGTCTTATTCTAGGTTAGTAATGACGTTTTCATCTTTATGCGTTAAAATGATGATTAGACCGTATATTGCCTCCCAGATTTACAAATTCCGCAAGTTCAACCACCAAATTTAGATGCAGTATTTTGGTTTTAAATTTCGTCACAATAGAAGCACTCTCGAAGAACTGAGAAACTGGGTGGGGGGGAGCGGTCGATTACCTCGACCGATCGCCGGTGGTCAGCTGGTAATTAGTTTATCGACCCCTGAAGGATGAGGAGCTGCATCGAACTTGAGAAAATCGAATTTGATCTCGGACGATAAAGAGAGACGAGATGCCACCGTTCAGCATTTTGTCCGGCGTTCCAGCGATTCTGCCACCATTTTTAAATCCCTTACGTTGTTAATGAAGAGATATTAATTTGTAAGGATGTTCAGGTATTGGCAGCTATTTCTAGCAACTCTAAAAGCAGAATTGTAAGAAGAGATGAATTTTTTTATTTGGAATTAAAAGACAGAGAATAATTTTAATTATTTCAAAAAATATTAATTATTACGCAATAGGCAGCACTACATGGACATGCAGGCATAAATTGATGCGTTCGTACAAATACACGGAGACATATTTATATATACATGTATAAAAACAGGCAATGAGAGAGAAAGAAAAACGAATAGTGTAGGTGTGTGTGTAAAAGCGTTGTAAGTAAACAGACGAGATATGCGTGTGTAATTGCTCGTTCACTCACACACACAATATACACGCACGGTTGTATGTATGTTTTCAAACGCAAACTACAACTGCGTTCATTAAACGCAAACGAGATATATATATTTCCATACAAACATAAAAATACTTCAGCTGTACATAATGTAACTGTAATCAGTTGATAATTTAAAAACAAATTGTATTAAAAATTAAAAGAAAATTATTATTATTGTTGTTGTTGCTGTTGTTATTTTTATAGATCCAAAACAACATGGCTGTTTTTTCCTTTTTAGTCGCTGCATCTCAACTGATGTTCAAAGCTTAAATTCCTGAAGACATTTTATAAAAGTGAGGTGTCAATCTACGTGTGTGTGTGTGCGCGCGCGCGCGCGCGTGTGCGTGTGCGCGTGTGTGTGTGTGTGTGTGTGTAAGCAATATGAATGAGAAAATATATATACATACATATACAAACACACATACACACATATATTTGCATATA
>NC_068983.1:2052913-2053181 GCF_001194135.2 Octopus bimaculoides | reverse complement strand
TTCTTGAAACAGAAAGGAAAAGCCATTTTCATCGTGCTTGTGGCTATGGCGAAAGAATGTGTATGGTGGATTCGTCTGAAAGATCTTCAGACAAACACTTTCCTCTCTGGTGAATCTCTCTTCAACTTTTAGTATCACTTGAGGTGGAAGGTGAGAGTAGAGAGGGAAGTTTTTTCTAGTGAATGTTTCAAAAAAAGATGGGTGAATGTAGCAAGGATGGCACTTCTGATGGCACTTCTGATGGCACTTCTGAATGACAGAGTCAGCT
>NC_068983.1:2048194-2052882 GCF_001194135.2 Octopus bimaculoides | reverse complement strand
CAAAGGAAAGAAGAGAGTCACTTACTGTAATGTGTTTTTTTCTGCATGACACTATTGCCCAAGGGCCCCGTGGTCTTTCCCGCCGGCTTTTCTTTCCACGAATAAACCTAATCTGTTTTCCCTTTTTACATTGACATTTCTGTGATATACGATCCCTATAGATCAGCCCCCACATTTTTTTTCACGATCCCTTTTGATCGGAATTCAACCCACTTTTTTCTTTTCCCCCAAAAAAAGTTCTATGTATTTTGTCCCCTCTGTGTTTAGCCCTTTGTGGCCAATAAAGAAATATCTATCTATCTATCTATCTCTCACTCTATCTATCAATCACTCTGTATATCTATCTATCAATCAATCACCATCCATCTACCCATCCATTAGAGGCAAGGGGGCAAGACAGAGGATGAGGGAAAGAAACAAAAGTGAGGAGAAGGAATGACTCCCTGGTTTCTTTCTTTCTCTCTATCCCACTATAACCTTCTTTGCCTCCCCTATCTGTCATTCTTCCAGTCCTTATCTGTCGTACTCGCTCCCCTCCTCCTAACTCGATTTATTTATTTCCCTCATCCTCTCGCTTGTCTCCCTTCCACTCTGCCTCTCTTACCTACACGTTACTCCAGGTCATTTCTATTGCTCCTTTCTTTCCCGGACTAGGCGTTCATCGAGCTGGATGTCATTTTTCTCGATTCCCGACATTTTTTTCTTCTCTTCTAATTATTTTCCATTTCCTTGAAAAAAAAAATTTCTCCCAGGCGTTACTCATTACAATTCTTCTTGCTGTAACAGTCCTTAATGTTTATCTTCGTCGATTGCTTATTCTGTAAGTCCACTCTGTCGTTGTTTGTTCGTTCGAAGCTCTAACTCTCCATGAATTTTATATTTAAAAAAATTTCTGGATGCTGCTGTCTTATGAAGTCCCCTATATTGTCTTTAAAAGCACGAAGTAGGAGTATTAAACAGTCTGACAACTGATGAGTTATCTCCTTTTTGGTATTTTTTCCTGTGCCTTTCTCCCGTGTGTTAATGTATTTTTCGCACATTGGTGATGTGTACTTATTGCATATGTTTTTGGCACTTTCTCCTGTACTTATCTCTCGTGTGTTTACGTATTTTTCACTCGTTGGTAATGTCCTGTACACATGTAATTTCATTATATATATATATATATATATATATATATATATATATATATGGTGCTCCGGCATGGCTGGAGTCAAATGACAGAAACAAGTAAAAGCATAAAGGAATAAGTACATACATATCTCAACGCTTCTAAAGCAAAGTTTGATTATTTCCATTGTAATTTGAATTTAACTTACGATAGCATCTTATAAAGCTAAGATATAAAAATATAGGATGGATAAATATATATCCTAAATTTGCCGAAGAATTTGTCGTTGGATCAATTTAGCTTAAAGGTAAAGCACTAGACGCGTAATCACAGGGATGTGAGATCATATCTCATTGCTGGCCGCCGACACATTTTTCTGCAAACTTTGGTTATTTTATCCTGTTCATGCTATATTGCTTAGCATTATCTTGCATTTGAGAATAAAATTATTTCCTTATATATATATATATATATATATATATATATATATATGTATATATACTTGCTTTAATCAGTTTGAGCTCATGCTGTAGCTATGCTGGGGCATCACCTTTTTGCTACAATGTTATTATTGAGATCCTCCTGTGATATATGGTATTTGGTGAATGAGTTGATGTCGCTACACTCATTTGCGCCTCCTGCCGCGAGGTAGGTTCATCTGGGACTCTCGACAGGAAAAGATCCAGTTTTGCTTTGAAAACACCTACATCCATTTTATGTGGGTCCCTCAGGCTCTTTGGAAGAATAATAAAAAGCTGTGGACCCTTGAAACCCAGGCTATTGCAGTAACAGGTTCTGAAGCCCGACAGCATTGCTGGGGACTTCGGCACTCTGCGGTGGCGAGTCGTTCTGGCATTGGTGTAGCTTTCAATGCCAAACTTTGGCACAATCCCTTCAATGATCTTCTAGATGTATATGCAATTTGGCGGGGTTTCGGTTGAACAAACCAGCAGTTCGTACTGTCTTCCCCATGCCAACATTTGCCTTGCAGGTAAACTTTGCATGTCCATGTTTTCACTCCAAATTTCTTATCTCCAGTAGAGTTTCGGATTTCATTGGAACCTCCATATTTGAGTTGTTTTTTGCTTGGTGGTTTGGGGTTTCGGTTTCAGTTTTAGTTGTTTCATTTTGTCATTTACCCTTCTCTCCCCTTCGTTCTTCATGTTTGTGGTTGTGGTCTTTCCTTCCTTTACTGATGTTAGCGCTTGCATTCTTCTGGTTGTTCATAGGGGTGAGGGCTCCATACTTTCGTCGGACCACTTGCACAGAAGGACTTCTGATTGTTGTTTCTTCATCTTCACTATCCTTATCAGCCTGGTTGTTCTCAGGGATGAGTGATACATTCTTTGGTGGGATCACTGGATTATAGTGAGAGAGAATTTTTGAACTGAGGTATATTTAGAATAACAAGGTAGTCAGAATGTTGAATGAAAACATGCATTTATATTTACATTTTATTTAAACTTCTAGTGCTTTCTTCCGTTATCGGATTAATCAAAAAGTTGTTTAAATATAGATGTCTTGGCCTTTGTATATATGAAAAATTGTGGGGTTTGCCAAGCAAGGGAGAAGACGAAACACGTTTGAGAAGAAGGGTGAGGTAAAGAGGCATGGCTTTTGTATTTGTTTGGTCAGACTTGTTTATTTTGGGGATTCAATACTTAGTGACATTTTTGGATGGAGAAGGAAAATAATTTTTGTTTTTGAATTAGTCAAAGTTTTTAATTGAAAAACCAGATGTTGTCTGACTTTCTTCAGTAACAATTATAATTGCATTTCCAAGTTCTGTTTCTTTATTCTTTTAGATTTATTAATATGGGGGAGGTAAAAAAAAAAAAAAGGTGTGGTTTTTGTATTAATGTGACCAAACATTTGTAGTAGTCAAGGTTTTTAATTGAAAAACCAGATGTTGTTTTTGACTTACTTCAGTAAAAAAATTATAATTGCATTTCTTTTTTTTTTATTCATTAAATAATGGTTCAATGGATGTGGTCAACCTTTTTTTCATTGAAATTCTAGATGATTTCGATTTAATTGTTTTTGAAATAGTAATTTTTGAGTACACTATACACCCACACAGTTATATATATATTCAAAGACACACACATTCAAAGACATATATGCACATGTTCATATTTATGCACACATACACGCACCACACACACGTAAGTACTGATGATTAAAAGAAAATAATTGATTAATGCAATTAAAGATTCATATCTGTGGCGAAATAAACTTCGACATTTTTGTCATTTTCTTTCTTCTTCTCCCTTGCTTGGCAAACCCCACAACATTTTATATATAAAAAGGCCAAGAAATCTAGATTTAAACCACTTTCGATAGATCTGATAACGGAAGAAAGCACTAAAAGTGTAAATAAAATGTAAATAAAAATATATATAATCATCCAACATCCTGACTACCAATATATATATATGTATATGCACTTTATTATGAAAGCTTCAAAGACATCACAAATATATCCAACATCGTTAGGTTGGAATAACACACACACAACAATATTATGTAAATATAAAACTTGGTACATAAGTATCGGCAGAATGATATTCTTGCAGTGTATGTAGACATTTAGACCCAGCTGAGTGAAGAAATCCGCTCTTGAGCAGTTCAGACATGTACATTATATTAAATATACGGTCCATAATAGTTGCGAAGCGCAGATTCCGATAGAGGTTAATAACATAAAAATGAGTAACAGTAGACCGTTTCTAACGACTCCTTTAACTGATTAATGAAAACATTACATCATAGTTAAGAAACCGTTTCTGTCAGATGAATTCATGAACTTCAAAATAAAGGAAATCCCAAACGATTTAACGTAGTTTAAAATCCACAGAGTAAAAAAAAATTACAGTGGTTCTGCTATTATTTCAGTTGACCGAATGGATTTACCAGAACGGTGAATATTTGATGGAAACGGAAAAACTTAGAGGTTAGTAGAGATTTTAGGTGGAGGAAGGAATAATTGACTCCGTGGATTTTAAACTATGTTAAATCATTTTGAATGTCCTTTATTTTGAAGTTCATGAAATCATCTGACGAAAATGGTTTCTTTACAATGATGTAATGTTTTCATTAGCCAATCAAATGAGTAGTTAGAAACAGCCGTAATGGATTTATACCTGCACCTCTACCGTTACACACACACACACACACACACACACACGTATATATGAATACATACACATATATATGTATATATTTCTTCACTCCTACTTCTCTTCCCACTTCTCTTCCTACTTCTCTTCACTCCTACTTCTCTTCACTCCAACTTCTCTTCCAACTTCTCTTCCTACTTCTCTTCCTACTTCTCTTCATTCCTACTTCTCTTCCCACTTCTCCTCCTACTTCTCTTCACTCCAACTTCTCTTCCTACTTCTCTCCACTCCCACTTCTCTTCACCCCTACTCTTTCTCTCCTCTCTCTTACTCTCTCTCACTCTCTTCTCTCGTACTCTTTCACTCTCTTCTCTCGTACTCTCCTACTCTCTCACTCTTACTCTCCTACTCTCTCACTCTTACTCTCCTACTCTCTCACTCTTACTCTCCTACTCTCT
>NC_068983.1:2040135-2047882 GCF_001194135.2 Octopus bimaculoides | reverse complement strand
CACCCTCAGCCTAAACCACACTCCACCCATACCTTCCCCACCTCCCAACACCCTCACATCACACCACACCAATACCCTCGCATCACACCATGCACACACTACAACTGACCAACTACTTTCTCCCTTCCCCATTTTCACACTACAAACGTCAAGACCACCAGCATTCTACCTCCCACACACAGCCCCTCGTTCGCGATCACCGTTTGTTATCTCCCCCTTTCTTAGCTCTCCTGAAAAACGAATTTCTAACTTCCGGTCAGCCATTGTTATGATCGGCCATTATTATGATTGACCGTTGACTGAACACTATTCAATTTTTTTTCTCCGTGTTTTTGTCTCCGTATTCTTTCTGTTGAAGAGCGTAGCTCGAAACGTGAAAGACTTTCCGTATTCCCGAGCGTCATACTAATATATCATTTGTTATTTACACCACCTGTCCTCGTCTGTTGTTATTATTTGTATATTCTCCCATATATATCTATGAACATATATGTGTGTGTATTTTTTATATAACCAGCATGTTTTATAGTGGACTAAAGTGCAGAGAGACTTGCGCATGTGCATTGAGTTAACAGTAAATAAAAAGTTTGTGCCTTAACTCAATTCGTAAATTTCAGCCGTTCAAATGATATATGCATATTCTCATGTTTTGTGTTCTATTTCCCTGTTGTATCAACGCACGCACACGCACATACATTATAGATACTTGTTGGGTAAGACCGGAGCAATGGAAGATGAGATATAAGATAAATCACAAAAGAAAAAGAAAACAAAGTCAGGGTGTTATCACAGAATGCTTCAAACTAAGTACTGCACATGCATATGTATATATATAGGGAGAGAGAGAGAGAGAGGAAGAAAGATGAATAGCTAGTTAGATATAATGAATATACACATATCTTTTCGTAGTGCGTAAATCTATTTTGTTTTCGTTCGTCATTGATTTAATATCCTTAATAAATTGGCCAAAAGCGAAAATAAAAATACTTTACAAAGTATAAGTTTAGATTTTTCTAATGCCATAATTAAATGTTTATACAGAAAGCAAAATGCATGGCCAACGGAAACCATATGACGGCAGTGAGTTGTATTAAAAATAAATTATCTTGAAAATTAAAAATAGACATCTGTTTCATATTTGTTTACGGAAAGCGACAATCGATTAAAAACGAATGTAATCAATTTGAACATTTGTTTGTACGGAATCATAAGAGCGCGCACTTCTCTCAATAGAAAAAGGAAAAACAGAAAAATGTTTTGACAATATATTCCAAAAACACACACACACACAGCTGGCCACATGCTGAATAGAAACTACCTGTTCGATCCAAAACACCTCTTTTCATTAGAATTCCTGAACTGTGAACTCTTGAACTCCACCCCCAAAACTACATAGACAAATCATCTATAAGGAGTGACTCAGAAGTAAAATGTCACCATACACTAAAATATGGGTACAAACTGTTAACTCTATTTTTTTCTCTTCGACTTCCTTAAACATTTTTTTTAATATTTAGTAAGATAGATACATCGAAACCGGTTATATTTTAAATCACTAACTGTAACAAATATATCAAACATTCTCTAACATGGCCTTTTCTGCCTTTTGCAACATTTACTCATTTAACTATATATATATATATATATATTTGAAATTTACAGGAAAACAAAAGGCGAAGACAGGTGTATGAACAACAAGCAGGTGTATTAGTTTGACAGTCGGGAAAGTGAGAAAGTAGAAACGTTTCTTGACAAAGCTCTTCAGCAGAAAAGAATTTTAGGAAATAAACATATAGAGAATAAAAAACAAAACTTGTGGATTTAGCGATCAATCATGGTAACTGGTTGGGGAAAATAGTCTGACAGGAGAGCTAGGGATAAGGGGAGATAATAAAGTACTGGTGATCCCAAAACGAAGGTGCGTGTATGTATGTATGTGTGTATGTGTGGGTGGAGCTCGTGACTTTGACATGTGGATACGTGCATGTTTATGTGAGTGCGTATGTGGATGATGGTGTGCGTGTGAGGAAGATGGTAGGTGGGTGTAAGAATAATGGTGTGTGGTGTGGGTGCTGGGAAGTGGTCAGTGCTAGTGTGTGGGTGTATGGGGTGGGATGTGTGGGGTGTGTTGGGAGGGTGTGGATGGACAAGGTGTCAATGAAGAGAGAAGGTGGATATGAGTGAAGACAGGAAGTGTCAGTACAAGAGATGATGAAGAGGGGAGGGGGGTTAAGCACATGTATATGTATGGATATAAATAAATATATATATATATATACACGTATGTATGTATGTACGTGCGTACGTATGTGTGTGTGTGTGTATATATATATATATATATATGTATGTATACTTTTATTTTATTTTTTTCAATTATTTGACTGCGGTCATGCTGGAGCACCACCTTTTAGTCGAACAGGACTTATTCTTTGTAAGCCTAGTACTTATTCTATCGGTCTCTTCTGACGAGCCGCTAAGTTCTGGGGACGTGAACACACCAGCATCGGTTGTCAAGCGATGGTGGCGGAACAAACACAGACACACAATCACAAATACACACACAGATATATATATTTACGGCGGGTTTCTTTCAGTTTCCGTCTACCAAATCCACTCACAATGCTTTAGTCAGCCCGAGGCTATAATAAAAGACATTTGCCCAAGGTGTCACACAGTGGGACTGAACCCAGAACCACGTGGTTGGCAAGGAAGCTACTTACCACACAGGCACTACTGCGCCTATATATAAGAAATTAGAGAAGGAAAATGCACACACTTTACATAGTCGTAATATGATTTTTAGTATATCTTATGTTTGTCAACCGGTTTCGGTTTCGCTATTCATGACATTAAAATTTATTTGAATACGTATTTTCTTCGGAAGAATTTTTTGTCTATGTTGTGTGTGGAGTTTATGAATCACAAAGTTTTAGAATTCAAATCAACACTAAATGACATTAACGTTCACAATGGAATATAGCAAAACCAGCTCCCATTTTTGGATATTATGGTAAAAAAGTCAACAACCAAATTACAATTGACATCTATCATAAACCAACCGACTCGAAAGCTCATGCCACCCGAAATACATCAGAATAAAACCCCTCTTAATTTCGCAAAAAGGATTTGCATAATAGGGTCTGATAGAACTACACGTGACCTTTGTCTTCAACATCTCAAAACAACGCTAACTGAAAGACAATATCCTCCCTCAACTATAGACGATGGAATTAAGCGTGCATAGAAATTAGACTTAAAAACACTAAGGACAACAAAACATGACAGCACACTTCATCTCAAAACACTGCTGCATATATCGACTCACAAACATGAAAAACAATGAGGCATAGAACACTATTGTGCAAAATCTCTCTTTACTAATTAGAAACCCCAAAATAAACAACATCCTGAAAGCGCATAAACTCATCAGATGCAGAAAGCAACACAAATAGCTAAAGAGACTTCTAACAAATTAGAAGCTATACACAACAACCAAGAAACCAACGGTTAAAAATGTGAACGCCTAAACTGTGAAACATGCTCAAATCTACTTGAAGGCTCGGATTTCCTTTTCATGCAAGGAGAGAGGTTCACGATTAAAGCCGACTTCACTTGTGCCTCTGAGAACCTAATATATTTAATAACCTGCTCGAGTTGTGAACATCACTATATAGGACAGAAGAGTATGATATGAGACGGAAAACCACTCTACCTAAAGAGCAGATCCAGTACCTGCAATACAAATTCCTTTAAGTGAACACGTAGAGTGATGTGCAGGCAACATGAAACCAATTTTCACAGTTTTCCCCTTCTACCAGTACAAAGATGCAATTTCTTTACAAGAACGATTTAAAAGGGAAAAAAATTATTCATCGAAAAATACAGGACACGTCTCAATAAGTATACATAACCAACTTTGATGTCTTTACACGTTTTAATTCACGATTACATACCCATCACTCTACATATTTCTTCCCATTAATCTAGGTTTTGAAATTGTGTGTGTGTGTGTGTGTGTGTGTGTGTGTATTTCCCCCAACTACCGAAAGATGAACAATTATCTCCCCTATCTACAATAATAGCGATAACCAATTCCCTCCCATTAGATTTGTCCACTTGTTGAATCGTCCATTCGTAAACTCAACACGCAACATGTACAAAACATTTCTTATTAAGAAAATGCCTATTTAAATAAATTTTAATGTCGTGAAAAATGAAAGCGAAACCGGTCCACAAACACAATGCAAGATATATTAAAAATTATATTAAAACTATGAAAAGTGCCTGCATGATCTTTCTTTAATTTTATATATATATATATATATATATATATATATAAAGTGTGTATGTATGTATATGTATGTGTGTGTGTGTGTGTTCATGTATGTCTATGAGGGAGAGAGATAATGAGGAGGGATAAAGGGAGTTGTTTTAATGAATAACAAAATAAATGGCATCAGTTTATCCCCTTCTTTAGGTTATATCTCTTTCTGCAATAAGATGCATCGCACTCAGAGCTTCGTCTTGGGTGCCATATATTTACATGCTTTTCGAAATAAACGCTCACATGATTTTAATTACTCCGTGGAAACTATGTGATGTTACTGCTGCACTTATCTCTAAGAGTGCATTGCTTGTCACAGCGGAATCAGCTGCAAGCAAATGGAGAGGATAAGCCAAATCTTGTCCTCTTGTTATTCATTAAATGATATTAAGTCCTGTTCTCCTGAAATGCTTTACTCTGGTTTATAAATATATCGAGCTCTACCAAATCGTTATTAGTGTCATTTCGTTTAAGCCAAGTCGTAAATTACGTTTCAATGAAAAAGAAACCGTACCTTCAACATTTATTTGGCACTTCTCTCTCACTCGTCCTACAATTGCATATCTGCTTTGAAACCCAACATTTCCTTCTGCATACATCACACTCTGTCTTTTATCTTTTACTCGTTTCAGTCATTAGACTGCGGCCATGCTGGGGCACTGCATTGAAGAATTGTTAGTCGAGTAAATCGACTGCAGTACTTTGTCTGCCGGTCTGTTTTGCCGAACGGCTAAGTTATGGGGATGTAATCACACCAGCACCAGTTGTCACGTGATCATGCGAGACAAACACAGGCACAAAGATGCACACACAAACACGCGCACCTCCTACACACACTCACATATATATATATACACACATATATATATATATACAAGAATAAGGGCAGGGAATCGTCAATTAATAATAGAATTAATAATTAACAATTTTGCCAAGTAGTTCAGTATGAAAAAATCTTTATCGGTAAAACCATTTATCATCATAAATATACAGGGATTAGCATTGAGTTGCTTCACCAACATACTGAAAATTTAGAAATAGCAGTCAAAGAACTACTGATTCTAAACTACAAATTTTTCTCTAAACGGATGGCGATATTTATGGCACACGATTCGTATCCATTTAACTAAAGACTTGTTTTGTTTACGCTTTTCCCTCCGGTTTTTTGTTCTATGTTTGCCATAAATATCGCCATCCGTTTAGAGAAAAATTTGTAGTTTAGAATCAGTAGTTCTTTGACTGGTATTTCTAAATTTTCAGTATGTTGGAGAAGCAACTCAATGCTAATCCCTGTATATTTATGATTATATATGTATATTTATGATTATATATATATATATATATATATATATGCATGCGACGGACTCCTTTGAGTTTCCATCTACCAAATCGTCTCTCAAGGCTTTGTCGACATGAGGCTATATTAGAAGACACATGCCCAAGAGTTAACCCGGAATCCTGTGAAGTGAACTTATTCTCAGACATCCACACTTGCACCCATACTTCGTGGTTTTATCAAAAGCTATTTTAACGCACCCAATCTTGGTTATATTAGCTCATTCAGAAATAACGGAGGTAGTATAGCCAAGCTGCTTATTTCCCCACTTTCTCTAGTTTTAGTGGCCTATTTAGGCACTACCAAACTTGAGTCAAGATAAATCCCAATCGGTTATTGATCTTTTATAACGGAGATGACTGGACCGTTGTGAAATGAGACCCCACAATGCGCGGATAGGAATCGAAAGCACATCCTTTTATTCGTAATAACTAATATGATTTCCGTATCATTTTCTTTCGAGACCTAGCACCATTTCTAGTATGTTATACAAGATTTGCTTAGTATTTGTGTGAGTGTGTGTGTGTGTGTGTGTATATATATATATATATATATATATATGCATGTACTTATTTATGTGTGTGTGTGTATTTAAAAATAAATATATCTATGTATATTTCATTTTGTACACACATACATAAACGTTTATGTATATAGTCATACATAGCAACTGACACACACATGTATTTGTATGTATGTATGTATGTATAAAGATTATGCATAATTCATATACATACATATGTTACATATATATTTGTATGTATTCTTCGTGAACTACTAATATCTTAATAAGTGAAGCCATTGAAAATATAAAAAGTAAAAAAAAAAAAAAAAACAGAAATCATTATATTAGTTGTGAAATGTTGATACAAGATGGCCCGTGAGCAAACTTTGAATAACAGATTTTTTTTCTCTGAAAACCTGTTACAATGTTTCGTAGGTGTAACTATCTTTCACTAAAATAACTTCAAAAATATAAAATGACACAAATTTTCACAAAACTAATAATATGCTTGATAAGTATATTTCCGTTTCTTGAATGATGGATGATATGTATTTTCACAATTTTTCTAAAGTATGTATATCTATATATATATATATATATATATGTGTGTATATATATATATATATATATATATATATATACTTAATTTAGACTTCTTACAGTACTTTTTGAATGTTAATGGCAAAATTTCATAGCATCTTTTTGTATTTATTTCTTTTGATGTTTTCCTGATACTTTTCAACATTTTTCTCTAACCTGTTTGTTTCCAAATTCATTATAAAATCGGTGCATGAGATGCGAGATCGAATCGAGCACTATGTATCAAATATGATTTGACTAAACATACCAAACGGAGTATTTAATATTATGATGTTAGCGCGTACTAATTTATGTACCAGGTATCTAATTTTGAGGTTTCGTAAGCCCAAGTCTTCTTAAATCTCAAGAATTCTTCTTTGGAGGCTTCCAGAATACAGAATGGCACTTTTCTGCAGATCGACAGTCCGAGTTTTAATTCCGATTTCTTTCAGTCTTTTAGATAGCATTTTGGGTAAAGTGCCAAGTGTATCTATTACTACAACCCTTGGTCTTCCAGTCTCCCTAACACTCTGTCTAGGTGCTGGTACTTCTCGATTAAAAAACAAATTTTGGTATCAATTCTGGTAGGAATTACAAACTCTGTGATCTTATACTGTTTGTGTATTTTGTTATCTGTAATCAAATCTGGTCTCCTTGCTCCAGTAGTATTTACTCTTTTACTTGTTTCAGTAATTTGACTGCGGCCATGCTGGAGCAACGGCTTCAGTCGAGCAAATCGACCCCAGGATTTATTCTTTGGAAGCCTAGCACTTATTCTATCGGTCTCTTTTTGCCGAACCGCTAAGTTACGGGGACGTAAACACACCACCATCGGTTGTCAAGCGATGTTGGGGGGACAGACACGAACACACAAACATATACACACGCATACATATATATACATATACATATACATATATATACGACAGACTTCTTTCAGTTTCCGTCTACCAAATCCACTCACAAAGATTTGATCGGTCCGAGGCTATAGTAGAAGACACTT
>NC_068983.1:2007345-2040125 GCF_001194135.2 Octopus bimaculoides | reverse complement strand
TCACAAAGATTTGATCGGTCCGAGGCTATAGTAGAAGACACTTGCCCAAGGTGCCACGCAGTGGGAATGAACCCGGGACCATGTGGTTGGTAAGCAAGCTATATTAAATATTCTCAAAAACGTCTTGTAATTCTAATTTTCTATATCAGTCTCTGGGTCGTGTCCATAGCAATTTTCTGTTGCTTTGAAACCACATATTCAGCTAACATTTGCCTACACAGTCATGTCTGTTCTTATACTTCTTTTGTACGAGTTTACTTCACTCACTGAAATTATGTTTGATAGTTTCTTTTCATGAAAATTCTATATTTACTGTCTGACTGAGTTTTTCGATGGACCATGTTTGCCTTTCTAGATCTTTCTAGCTTTGTTAATTCCGTTTTTGTCCAATCTACGAAGACAAAACAATGTACATGTTAACACTTCTAATCGGTTAAGATGAGAAGCTATGGGAACCACTACCTGGTATTGTATCAGCAAGGTTGATAGGCTATCTCTTTGAAATATACCTCTGTTGGTGTTAACCTTCGTCAAAACCTAAAAGAAAATAAAGGGGTAAAAAGAAAGAAAAATCACAGCGACAAGGCACTCCTCAGTACGTGTGACGTACCATTTAAAATAATACTTTCCAATTCTTGCATGAATGGTAAGCCAGGATTCACTCTTAAATAATATTCATTTCATTTGTTTTTTATCATTCATTGTGCTTCAATAATCATTGGTATTGGAACCGTCCTGCGACGCCATATTTTTTCGGTTTCAATGAGCTATTTTGTATATTTTCTGAGCTTTCCAAATGCTTTTGCCGCGATATGATGATCAGAAAGAATATTCATGTAAATCAATGTACAGGCTGCATTGTTTTAAGTCAATATTATGTTCTTTAGTGCTATCAGTGCTCTTACATCACTTGTTAATGTTGTTCTCTAGGACAAGATTCATTTCCATAGGAATGTCTCAAAGAAGTTTAACCTCATCATTCTCAGTCTCTTGTTCTAGGTCCATGTTAATACCAGTTGTGTTCCGATGGAAGTCCATACTTCATACACATTTGCTAGTGGTTCACCTTTGCAATCATATCTCCAACATTTCTACTGTTTCTCTGTGGGAGTTTGGAATATTCACTTTCTATGCAACTTACTGATTCTTCTCGTTCAGGGCACAATGGAGATACATTGACTCCTGTCCTATATTTTGCACAATTTGTCCACAGGGTTCGATCCTAAGCTGCCACCAGCCTCTTTAATGAGAATTCCCTTTTCCAACCAATTCCAAGTGTCTTCGCCTCCTTCTGCTTCATGCTAGCAATTCTTCAGTGCTTTCATCACGATACTAAGTGAGACCCTTCACTTCCATATTCATGCAATCCTTCACACGGATCGATCTCCTTCCTCCTTTTTTACGTTTCATATACAGTTTGTCCACATCCGTCCTTTTATGTAAAGCCTTCTGCCCTTGAAGTTCCTGTTTGCTGCATTTCAGATGAGCGGCCACATACCTCACAATACCTCAACTCATTAACTTTGCAATATTTCTAGAATTTAATTGAGATGTCTGTCAGAACTTGATCCTTCTGAAGTACTCTTCTGAAATAATTCCTTTCATTCCTTGTTTTTAATTGTATCGTATTCCCAAATACTTAAGGCTATTATTATTACTATCGCTGCTGCTGCTGTTGCTGCTACTACTACTACTACTACTACTACTACCACTACCTTTTGACAACATTTGAAAAAAACATGTATTGCTGCTTTTGTTTTTGAAATACTTGTTTTTTTTAGTTTTCGTTTTCGTTGTTGTTTGTAGCTTGATCTGAATCGGTTCAATAACACAGATTCTGGATTTAAGAAATGAAACATCATTGGGTACATCATATAATTAAAAAATGTATATATATTCAGACTAGCACTCGTTTAGTGTTGAACTTTAAAATGTCTGCTATTCGACAAAAATTTGTTTAATCTTATTTCATCACAATTTGTATATAATAGCAGAGAGGATGCGAGTAGAGTTGCAGATGAACACACAAATATTTTAAATAATTTTCCCTATTGTTTTATTACATGAAAGATTCGTATTTACACATATGCAACAATTATTTTAACAAAGCAACACTCATAGTGAAGCGAATGTGATAAGTGAACGTCTTCATAGCATAAATATGTTATGTAAATGGAAATTGTTCACAGTTATTAAAGAGAGAATAAGTAGTGAGCGTGAGAACATCTTATGACAATATTTACCAACGGAGTATTGTAGTACCAGGGGAGTTCAATGTCCCAGCTTTTATAACGCTTCGTAATTCTTCCAGAACCTTCTGTACAACTACTTAAATTCACAAATAAACTGCCAGTGCTTTCTACAGCGTACGATCGAGTTGTTCTAAGGATGTTCACATTGGTGTTAGTGACTTTTACGGTGCCAAAGTCAAATTCGTGTTGCTTTGCCTTATATGATGGAATATTTTGGCCGTGGTTCTAAACTGGGGATCTGAATAAGATGGTTAAAAAATCTACAGAACCCACGCAACAAATATCTTCTATGTTGTTTGTGTCTGTCTTTACTGAAACACGGAATTGTTGAATAATTCTGGCTCATCCACGTAAACAAATTTTCTGTACTACACCCACTCCATCACTAAGCTATAGCGACCCTGTTTTTTATACTTAAACACTACACCACAGTTTCCCAATCCGAATAATATTTCGTAGAATCATGACTCAGTCAAGTCCATTACTTTAGGATTTGACAAGTTCATACTTCAAGTCATTATCGTATTCTTTTTACAGCTTTTACCTGACTTTGATATCAAATCTACTTGCTACCTCACTTGCAACAAACTTCCCGTCTTGTAATCATCGATCACAATATTCTGTTTGCTCTGTTCTGTCCACTTTCCAGTTTATATAAGAAAGTTTCATAAAAAAAAACACTCTTCATTGTATGCGAGGATTTGTAGCCTTCGACATAAATAATATGGATCAGTAATATCTGGGTAAAGTAACAAAGGATTCGAAAGGTAGATTAGAACGAACGTAATAGAGAAATGACAAAGAAAGTGAAACAACGAATCAAGAGCTAAAAGAGACAGCGATGCTAAAATCTGAAAGTTGGCAGGAAAAACAGAATATGAGCATAAACGCTTTCTTTTCAAAGAATCCAGTAGCCTTCATTTGATATTCGTGGGGAAATTCAAAGAAATGATTATGAAAAACCGAAGACTGAAGAAAGAATCTGTTCTATGGAGAAATTTCAGAAAGAATAACAGTCGCAATGATAATACGTATAAATATAGAAGAAACTTATACCGCAAATATTCAAAAGCAATTGAAATAACTCAAGAAAATGGAGAACTGCTTCACTTTCTCTACGTCTTTTGGTTGAAAGAATTAGAACATAATGCGGTTCAATGTGTGTATTTCAAAGGGAATGCAGCAGGGGTTAACTAAAGGAAGGAAAAAACAACTGACTGATAGTGAAAGACTAATTGAAGGAAATCATTACCTTAAATTGATGACCAATTATGTGATAGTGACTTCTAAGGAAACCTCTAATATGAATAATACAGACGTGATATACTAACATTTAATAAATGTCGGACAGAAAGGCCCACGAGACAAAAACAAAGCAAAGGAATTAATGATAGGGAAACAAGTTTTAAATGATTGGAGAAAGAGAATGAAGTATTTGCACAGCGCATAGATAGTTGTAGACAGGGATATCACCCAATTCCATATGCACCGATCAGACGTTGTGTAGAATTATTTAAGTTGTTTGGGTGTGGGCTAAATGTCTTGCAAGATGGTGTCATGAAACATAGGAAAGTAGAGTTATCGTCTGGGGAGGAGAGATTGGTAGTTGTACTGGTTAGAAGAGGAATCTTTCAAGATGTCAATCTTATCTGTAATCGCTCTGATCTCTTTGTCAATTATACTTAACAAACCGAGGACGTTAATGATAAGTGCAAAAGTCAACTGCATTTTTTTGGTGCAACATTAATATAATATTCGTTAT
The DNA here is from genome assembly GCF_001194135.2 of Octopus bimaculoides. NCBI lineage: Eukaryota > Metazoa > Mollusca > Cephalopoda > Octopoda > Octopodidae > Octopus > Octopus bimaculoides. The sequence continues at coordinate 2,036,111 of NC_068983.1, read as the reverse complement.
AGTGAATGTGATTTGAGATGAAATATGAATAAAATAAAGGTGGAATGGATACAGCAGTCAAAGAGAGTATTAACGTCTTTGATATATATGTATACCAGACAGTGTTCAAATTAACAGTATAGGCCTCAGTAAAGAATATTTTTGTTGAATGAAGATGTTAATATCTAAATTAAGTTTTGCGCTGGCAGTCAACATAACGGCAGAATCACTAATAAGGTGCAGAGTGTGAATAATGAATTGGAGAAAGGATAATTGAAGAATATCGATATAATGTCCAGGAGTCAACTCACAATGTTCGGATGGATGTCTCATCAATCATATGGACCTCTCTGGAGTTTCGTATGGAACGAAAGTAAGAAAAAAGACGAACATTTTTTTATCGTTATTTAAGAGTCTGATGTAGAGTAACATGTCTGGAAGGGGAAATAGAATTTTATAGAGCTGCTAAGTGAAGGGTTGTTTATGAAGTTAAAAGAATTCAAAAGAACAGGGTAAGTTTACGTGGGGTTTGTTTCTGTTAAAGAACTTCAGGTACAGCGGAATTGTGGCTAGCAAAATCGTTTGCTTCACCTAGAAATAGCCTGAGAGGAAGCTCTCCATGGATGTCCAGCAAAACGTATTGATTGTGTGCGCCCTCGTTATAATTTACAATGTGTCCATCGTACATTTCTTCAGTTCCAGTCTGATCAGATTAGAGCGCCTGCACTTCTACATCCTTTGGATAAAAGGGATCCAGCTTTTAGGTGGTGTATCCTCCTGCCATAGCCGCTGTGCATGATCAGAGACAGACACATAGACTCATTTGCCTTGAGGATATTTAGTAATACAAAGGAGGAGAATATCCTGTAGTAGATGGACATTCAAGTGGCCATTGAGGTCAGGGTTAGTGGGTAACTTTTGTTATTTTTATTGTTTAATCTATTGTTTGTGTTATTTCTGAATTATACCAAAGCACGTGGCTTAGAAGTTAGAGCATTTGGTTCTCGATATTGGGAGTTCGATTCCCGGTGGCGCACTTTCCTCGTGGAAGACAATTTATTTCACGTTGCTTTAATCCTCTAAAGTACCTGTAATTCAAACGGGTAGCCTTTTCCTATTCTTTATGAATCTCCTGGAGAACTACGTTAAGGGCACACGTGTCTGTGGTGTGTTCGACCAAATTAATTCCATGGGCAAGCTGTTCAATTGAGTGGATCAACTGGAACACTGTCGTAGCAACCAACAGGAAGCCAGGCCAGGACAAGCAAGGGTATTAGAGTTTCACAAACTGATTTGCTTTCAATTTGTCAAGCTGGTGTATTACTGAAAAGAGGGCAAATGTTTGCATTGATGTCAATGTAAGAAGATACTTGTGTAACCCTTGCTCAGGAGATGACCATACATTGAACAGAATATCAATTTCCGTCTTTGCGACTAAACTTTATTATAGATATAGAATTTCTTCATCGGATGTAGAATTATTGAACATTCGTGGAGTGGCGTATTCTTAAAATTGTTTTAGAGCTGCAAAAGCTGCATTGTATCATGTGCTCGTGTTCGGTATATTCTGAGTTCAAATCTTGACGAGATAACATTACCTTATGTCTTTAGGAGTAAATAAAGGATGAAACAAGTACTGGTGGGGAAATATCGAATAACGCTTCTTCACCTACAAATTCTTGGGCTTTCTCTCCATATTAAAACGGATTATTATTTTTCGTCTGTCTTAAAGTGTTCGGAGAATTCGTTGCAGTCTCCTCCCCCTACCATCCTTGTACCACTTTACTCACTTGTTACCTAGAACCATCACGCTTGTTATCCGCGTTTTGTGTATTTTGAGATAGCTTCATAGCAATTGTGAGTTATATAGCTTTGACAGTGTCCATTTTGGAAAAGGTGCATTTGGGAAAGAAGTACACAACATCTCTCTTATGAAAATTGGTGAATTGGTGAATGCAATACTTCGTTTGTGTAAAAATTAGAAATATCTGGCATTGAATGCATTTTCTGCGCAGAGAAGATATCTTTCGGTCTTCGTGCAACGTTGTGAATCTGGCTAAGGATTATTATTTACTTTTGCTCCTTGCTAATGCTCCAGTCATCACCGATATTTAAAAAATAATTCGTTGCTCACATCGACTTTATTTCAATTTCGATACATTCTATCTTAACATTTTCTCCACTTTCTTTCTATTAATGTTTATTGAAATGAATTGAGATGTTTGTAAGTGTAGAGTTGTTTATTAGTGTAGTTTGTGTAGGTTGTTACGACTGTTAGCTGGCTAGATTTAATCATTTCTCTAGTCAGTAGGATCGGTATACACAAAGGTGATTCGAAACAGTCATTGAACAGTTTGTTTTATATTATTTTTCCTTTTCAATTGTCGATATATTGCCACACAGGGATAGCTTCAGAATATACGGGAGATGTGTAAGGACTGGGTAACAAGGGAGGATAAGGTCAGCTGTCTCATTCTACTGGTTTCATAGATTTGGTGCTAGATTCATTTGCTTTTTTTATATTCTTTAACTGCTGTTGTTGCCTTATAATCTGATTCTCTTGTGGTTTCAATGACAATGGCTACTGTGTGGCTTCCCTCTTCATCTTTATTCCACTCTATCCTAGAAGCCAGTTTTAATTTCATCTTAATTCTGTTGCCTTTCTTTTTCAGTGAAGGTACTTCTGTGTTTGCAATTGATGAATTCCTTGTATTTAAGGAAAAGTGATTTTTCCCCTTCAAATTAATTATATCCATGCTACATTTAATATCTAATTTATTTACGCCTAGCATCTAATGTTAAACTGAATCTTATGTCATATTATTTCCTCATTTTTATCATTTATTTCACTGTGTTCCAGGTTTATCTACTCTTAGGCGTAGCTGATTCTAATTTAATTCCCTGAAATCGTTATCTATGTCTAACTAAATTTTGTCTCTCTAGTTATTTCAACTCTACACTAACTTGGGAGACATTTGTCTGATCATATATTCATTAGTCAAAGCCATGTAAAATAAATATATAAGGCCAAATATTCTCCTCTGTATGTGTGTGTGTATTCGCATGTTCTGGAGTAAGTTCGCGTCGCCTTTCTCTTGAATTTTCAGGTGTATGTTTGGAATGTTTACAAGTTCATTGATTCACAGATATGTTCCAGTTTGGTTTAAATTTGTTATCTTAGATTCTTTATTGAACATATCAATGTTCTTAATTTTTCTCTCTTTAATATTGTTTGACGTTTTTTTTTTTCTAATCGGGATTATTTCACTATTATCCTCAATAAAAACCTGTCGTTTTTGACTCTGCAGTGTTTCTAGTTATATATCACACAATTTCAAATGTATTATGTTCAAAAAGGCGTTTGACTGTCATTCAGTAGCATTTGTATTGAAGCCGACACTTATTCAAACTTCACTCCTTCTGCCCTTCTTTATCAGCATCAGTAGTATTGCAGCAGAGGCAGCTGATTTTATTGGAAGAGCTTTCCCTGCACAACCAAGCACAATGCTCTGTGCATAGTAGTATGTTCGTGTGTATTTTGTGTGCTTATATAGGATTTGAGATTTTGGCTAAGCTTTTTATGCTACCATCCATTACCATAATTGCTGTTAAAACCTGCTTTTAAACAAGTTTATTCAAGCGAAACATCATTATTCTCAATCATTCCAGAACAATAAAGCAATAAATGTGCATTCACTCTTCTCACAAATTTGTCGGTTGTCTAAAGAAGTAATTGGTTATAATTGCTACTACTTGGAGTGGTCTGGGATTCTGCGGAGTAATACATCAATTCCTGGTGAAGCCTTTATTTGGATCACTCCCCATCGTACATCGATTAAGGACACATCGCACATAGGTCTAAACTTCGATTAACGTAAATGTTACTATCACTCATTTGGAATTTATGACTTTTCATCAGTTAAGTGATATGTTTCTCATTCAATGATCACATAATCAAAGAAATACATCGACAGGTATGCAAATCAGCTGAGAGTAATTTGAGAGTAATAGCAGAAATATAGCAAACGGGTATATAGAATAATGAATGTTGCAGAAATCCAGAATTAATAACGATAAAATGCTTGCTCCAAAGAGTAAAACATAATTCTTGGCTGAGAATCAGAAGATTAGACAGACAATTACTCTTCTATCGGAATTCATGTAAAATGCAGACAGTGCAATTGATATGAAATATTCATTGAATAATATCTAAAAAGATGTTAATTGGCGCACATGAAAGTAAACTTCTCCCCATAAAAAAGGTTCCGATAAAATTACTAATGTTTACCTGTTCCTTTAGTCGAAGCAAAAAGATGTTTCTATAAACCCTAAATTTCTTCACGTGTAGTGAATGTATATCTGGGAATGATAAATTAGAATTAAGGGCGATTCCGTACTAAACTTTATTCACACACACACACATACACACACACACACACACACAGACGCGCACACATACACACAAGCGTACACACAAACACACAAGCACACATATACACACAAGCACACATACAGGCACATACACACTCACACATATACATACTCATACACACACACACACACATATACCAGTGAGTTTTGTGTGTGTAACGTGCGTCTGTGTATGTATATGAGGGTCGTTGACACAAGTCACCAAAGCAAACCCCAGTTAACACTCCGTTGAAACGGCTGCGACGGAAGTGCATTTCTCTGCACCACAAGAATCCAAGTTCCGACTAAGCATGGGGTGATCCTTAATTGGGAATGTTCTGTAAATAACATCAATGAATCTGGATAGACTTCGTCCTCTCTTGGGGTGCAACAATCTGACTTCGTGTAAACCTACCCTACTTTTTGCAACAGGTGTAGAAATTTGAGGTGTCTCCATAGGTCTTAATTTCGGCCCTCTGCTCCCGTTGATATTTTGAACATAACCTACCTGTCTGTTGTTAGTACCATTAAGGTCATCCTGATATTCATAGTCCAGGTTTTGGTTCCATAGACATCAATGCTCTCTACTAAATCTTGTGCACTTTCCTGTATATTGTGAAACTCAATACAGTGAAATCTAAAAATTGTTCTTTGCGTACCAGAAAAATTCATAAAAATCGAATAACAAAGTATATTTTGATAATAAACCTATGATAGAACTATGCATCATAAAATCATATTCTAAAAATATTTGTTTTACTAATGTAATACTTTTAAGCATTCGAAACTTATCCATGAATTCCAAAAGTACTGCCACTGGTTTTCTTTTATGCTGGTTATGACAGGCATCCAATATTATTTATAGTTGTCTGATAAACTAGGTCAGTAACAATAATCAATGTTAGAATATTTGTTGAGGCATGGCTATAGACACGGGCGTGGTTGTATGGTAAGAAGTTTGCTTCCCAACCATGTGGTCTCGGGGTTCATTTCTACTTTGTGGCATATTGAGTGTCTTCTACTTTAGCCTGAGGCCGGCCACACTTACACTTATATCTATGTGCATGTGCTTTGTGCTGGCATTTCCCACACCGCTTGACAACCGGTGTTGGTTTGTTTACGTCTTCTTCCGTAACATAGCGGTTCGACAAAAGAAAATTATAGAATATGTACAAAGATTTAAGAAAATAAGTACTGGGATTGATTAATTCGGTTAAATAATTCTTCAAGCTGCGACCCGCATGGTCGCATTGCAATGACTGAAATGAGCAAAAAGGTAGAAAATAAACACAACTTATAATTGAGATCTCTTTGCCCTTTAAAAATTCAAAATATTAGGAGAAAGTGCATTGGAATTATTTTACCGTTGTATACAATGGGATATTTTAGTAAGATGCTGTAAAAGATGCCATTTTCCAAAACAGTCTTAAATTTGAAGACAATAACATCTTATATGTGCGTGACCAGGGTTCCTATTTAATTCAGTACTGCTTGATTACTTTAGGTACAAGGCCCGAAATTTTGGGGGAGGGGAGCAGTCGAGTAGATCGACCTCAGTACGGAACTGGTACACAGTTTATCCACCCCGAAAGGATGAACGGTAAAGCCGACCTCGGCGGAATTTGAACTCAGAACATAAAGACGTGCTAACGAATCTGCCTGCTCGCTGCCTTATATTTAATTCAATATTGATTAATTACTTTCTTTGATTGAACATATTGTCCTTCTTCGTGCTATTAAATATTCCATATTAATATTGTTTTAATCTTTAAAAGTTTTACTGTGTGTGCGTGCGTGCGTGCGTGTGCGTGTGTGTGTGTGCGTGTGCGTGTGCGTGTTCGCGTGTGTGTGTTTGTGTGTGTGTGTTTGTGTGTGTGTGTGTGTGCGTGTTCGCGTGTTCGCGTGTTCGCGAGCTCAAGGAGGGACTAATAGTAATAAATATATATGCTTGCATGTGGCTGATGTTATTGTTATATATCAGCAGTGACGTAGCTAACGTTAGGTAAACGAAAATGCAGCCATAGCTACCCCGTTATACTTAATGACTGAGTGTTTCCAGTGTTCGTCATTTGTCTTTGGATGTTCCTGAAACGGACCGATCCAGCCACTTCAACGATATGGCTTATGTATACATGGAAGATTGACGTGTGTGAAACATGTTGCCAATGGGGTTTTGTCGTTGCCTATGCATTTATATGCATTACTTCTTGAGTGTGTTCGCGCGCGCGATGTGTGTGTGTGTATGAGAGAGAGAGAGTGAGAGGGAGATAAAGAGAGAGATAGAGGGTTAAAGAGGAAGACTGTAATATTTATATTCATAAATAAAATATTAAAGAAAACACTAATTATACAGCTGAAGTAGCAAACTGTAAGGCGAGTTAGTGAATGGAGACCATGTCTTGGAGCTAACACTAGCTTCAGTTAGTAATTATTCTATGTATAGCTAGGAGTTTAAAAACTTAAAAGAGATCATTAGAATTTGAATCACGTTGTGATAAATGCTGAAATTACAGAACCTAAATTTAACTACATATACAATCATTAAATAGCTGAAAGGTGTCTGTCTGTCTAGGTCGGTAGTAGAAGATACAAGTTCAATCAAAGCAACCTTTACCCTTGTTAATATATAATGACTGCTGTTTGCAGTCTCGACACCTCTCTAGATCGTGAAGATCCGGTTAATTTGAAAAATAAGTTGCTAGTAATGATTGCTTGCGAACAAATACGTAAATATTTTAGTGGTCGACTTGAGTTTCCTATTACAGAAATAGTTTTGAGTCCCACGAGGAACTGATTTGCGTTTCGGTTCACGCTTTAAATACGACACCCATATTTATACATGCAATTAGTTTTGAAACGCTCACACGCATATACACACAAAGACAGACACACACACTTGCACACTTATTTATATATATATATTCAGTAGTGTGGTTTAATTCACAACGCTTATCTTTACGACACGCAGTGTCCGCAGCAAAGACTTATTCCTCTACTCGTGTTGCGTTATGAACATAATATCCAAACCGGAATAGCTACATTGCTATTAACATGAGTTTTAACACACACACTCACGTGTGAGTGTGTATACAGATGTATGTATATATATGTATGTATGTGCTTGTATGTGTGGGTATGAGAGAGGGATAGAGAAAGAAAGAGAGAACGATCTATACGCATACAAAAAAATTGCGTGAATGGAAGTGTGCAAAGTACAGAATATACTGTTGGAAAGCTAAATGCAAAAGAGAATTGTCAAGAGAAACAGATGTTAACCGTGTGGCAAAGTCGATAACATACACCACTAGAATTAAACAAACACCAAAGAGGAACCTAAATAAGTCATTGGGGTAACTGAACTAACATTGGAAAATCGACTTTATAAACACATTCATTTGTAAGCAATGATAAAAAACTGCGATATGGCTTTGTTGAAATATATATGTATTTTGTGTTAAACCAAGATCTCATTCAAAAATTTTTATGGTCGATTACAGATAAGGAACGATTATACAAGAACGGTGGATTAAAAATGAACATGCTGTATGACGTTTGCTTGAGCGATGAAATGAGAATTTGTTTGAGGCAGTAGAAATTTGAACAGAAGAAGGTAATTGTTTGCATTTTATATACTTGGGTATATGTATATTTTATGTAAAAACCAGCATTCTTGAATTTTTCCTTTGTTCTTGGAGGCGAAATTATTATTTTATATGTGTTATATATACAATAGCGGCCCAAATAAGTGAACGAAAATAAGGATATTTACATTTCTACGTCATTTTTCTGAATGAGATTTTTACTCTATACTTTAAATTGAGTTCATTATTTACAATTGATTTTGTTGCAAGTGATTAATAAGTAAATAATTTATGATAGAAAAAGAAATGTTTGTGAAAAATATTAGAAAATGCATGACGTAACATTCAAGAAATTAAAATTTTGCCAGAAATGCTTACAATCCACATGAATATATTAAGATGTGTACATTCTTTTATTTTCAATGACCTCAGCACATCTCCGTTCAAAGGATTTCACCAATTTCTCACATTGTTATGACGAAATTTCCACAAAATCGTAACATTCGCAAAATCGTAACATTCTCCGATTTCATCGCCAAGTATCTTCCATACATTTTGAAAGGAATTAAGGCCACAGCTCTGAGCTGGCCAACACATCACTATAATGTTTTCAGCTCAAACACTTCCTTAACTATTTTAGCACTTTGACATGGTGCATTATCCTGCATATGTTGGGTTGGCAACTAAATTCCCACCGTCTTTTTTAAATTTAAAATATATATTGGGTTGGCAAATAAGTTCCCACCGTTTTTTAAATTTAAATTTAATAGGTCTAATAAAAAATAACAAATAATTAATGAATAATGTATTCGCCCGTGTTGTTTACAACTTCTTCCCAACGTTCAACAAGATTTTCAATACCTCGTTGGTAGAAATCACCCGATTTCGACTCGAAAAATTGTTCCAACCAAGCTCTCAATTCTGCATTAGTATTTAATGAAACTCCGTGCATAGCATTTGAAAGAGATCGAAAGAGGTGGAAATATGCTGGTGCCAAATCAGCAGAGTATTGCAGGTGTGGCAGCACGTCCCAGCCATGCGTTTCAATGGCTTCCTTGGTTATATTGGCGATATGAGGGCGGGCATTGTCGTACAGCAGAAGAACTACATGCTGCCGATTAGGTCTTTTCTCTTGAATAGCCGTGTTGAGTCGTTCCATCTTTTGAACATAGAGTACCGCCTGTTGTTATGTTCTGTTATTTGTATTTGTGTAACATTCTCCGTTTTTTTCCGTCCTTGTTTTCGCATACCTTCGCTGCATTCTTCCAAGGAATCTAAAGCTCTTAGCTTAGTTTTTCCTTGGGGCTAGTCAGTTTTGAGCAACCTCGAGTATAACCAGACGAAATTGCAAAGATAATCTGGAACTCGATTAAGAAAAGAAAACTCCGAATGACCCGTCCTTGTTTTCTTTGTATCGTCTATCTGGAGGTTTTGCGTTCTTGACCCATTTGGTATTTTATATATACAAAAAAAAAAACAAAACAAAAAACCAAAGACAGATATATATATATATATATATATATATGTATGTATATGTATATGTATATATATATATATGTATATGTGTGTGTGTGTGTTCGTAATCTTCATAAAGCCACCGATATTTAAGCATATATATATATGTATATTTGTACGCTCAGATATGTGAATATAACAGAAGATACACGGTTGTAACTTTATAGAATCGTAAAGATAAACTTCTGATATTTTTTTTTGCAACTCATTCTTAATTGATAAGATTTTTGGATGAAGTATTCTTTTCTGCAGAGGATTACTTCTCAGTCAATTTTGAAACATTTTGCTCTTTATAGACCAAAAATATTTCAAAACTGATTAATTCTTTAATTAAAATTCTGTCCGCTCTAAGAAATGACTTTAATCAATTCAAATAGAAAATTTGTCTACTGCACTTGGAAGTAGACTAATTAACAAAACATGGGATTACTTTCAAACAATACCAGATTTACATTTTCATTACAAAATCATTAGCGTAGATTAATTTTCATTTTTAATCGAAATATAATTTTGGTCCGACTATATTTTAGGACAATAATTTCATTCGCCCGATTAAGCAGCTTTCTCCTGAAATGCTGTTCATTATTTATTCCCTGGTACTTTTATGCATATAATGCTTTACTGCGCCTACATTGGAGCACCGCGTTTAGTAGATTTAGGTTTTAGTTCATCATAGCGACAACTTTATGGATAGTATTTTAGACGAGAATGTATTTTCTTCTCTACTGACCAACTGTTAGATTAGTGAAATTTTACAAACACATATGCATGCCTCATATATATATAATTCCAATATGTGACCGCGTGTGCATCGTTGGCGATTTTCTTTCTCCGTCTTCTCTTCTTTGGACTTTTCCTATATTTCTGACGAAGATCTCCGATCGAAACGTTAAGGCCTCTTTCTTTTCTTTCCTTTCCTGAGCGTCCAATAACATTATACTTATTCCACGTCCTCGTGTTGTTTTTTCGTGGTTTTCCTTGCTTGTTCATGTTTAAATTGACACACACACACACACACACACACACACACACACACACACACACACACACACACACACACACACACACACACACACACACACACACACACACACACACACACACGCACAAATATACATATATATATATAGTTGTGTTTGGGGATGGTCATGTTGCCAGTTTAGCCAATAAAAACACGCGCACTATGTATTTGCTGTTAATTTGCTTCAGCTTTATTTTACGTTAATCGTATTTCGGCTAGTGTTCTCTCGTCACACTTCTGTGACCACATCATCATAACCATATAAAATCTCTTTCGATTTCGAATGGGACAGCCAAACCGACTGATTGTATTTTAATTATATATGTTTCCATAAGGTGTTATCAATGAGTTGCTTTGACCTCGAGAGAGATGCTGAATGTCAACCAATGAAGTAGCTTCTATTCTTAACGAAAGACGATAACGGCAGGAATTCTTAACCACACCAAAAACAAAGCTTCAGCCCGAATCCTGAACCGAACTTGAAACAAAGTCTATTTCTGGTTAGCTCCACATGCAAGAAGTAGCAGACAAATCTTTCCCAAATCCTGCCTTAAACCGAAAGGTAAATGGAACATTGTAGCCCTAGATCTACCAAACAAGCGATGAATATCATTGGCACAATTTTAGCCTCACATCACCGATTGAACCAGTGCTGATGTGGCCTAAGGACCGCCTGGAAAATATAAGGGATGCCATAATCACCTTTAGAATGATATTAACCTGAATTTCTGTTGCTTAGATTTGATACGAGGATAATAACTCTTGATATATGACGGAGCCACCAAAAGTCCTTATAATCACATGCTAACATATGAATTGATACTGTTTCGTTTTAGCATCCTTCCACCAGCAACCTTAGGTGCCAGGTCTCTAGTAAGTATATGAAAGAAGGTAAGAACTTCCCCGCGGCAGGGTAAAGGATCATGGAACCCTTTTTTATTCTGAATAGCGGAAATGAAAACTGGAATAATGCATTCATGGACAAATATTCATTATCCGAATGATCATTCCTGAATATATGAGACAGTCACGGTTGGAATGTTTTTGATTGGTCGATGTTGGTTTATATAATTTTGGATGCATTTCTTTTCTAAATATCAAATGTAGGAATTCTTTCCGTTTCTATTCGATGTAAATTTGCCATACGGGTTTGAGCGAATTACAAATTAATGACCATGTTATTAAATGTAGTCATATTTTAAATATGAACGATATTGTCATTGATAGATTCGTTGATAACCAAGATGTCATATTGCTACTATTTTAGGCGGTAATACAATAATCAAGTCTCGAGTGGTTGCTGCAATATATAGCATTTTTCAAGATAATTACTTGACATTCGACGATCAGATATATCTTGGAATCAACGCTGTTTTTTAAAACTGTTTTCTTATAATGACAATACGTAGGCCGATATTAGGTCTCTCGTGGCTGGTGGGAGGAAAGGAGGACTTTATTCACAGACCAGAGAATTAGCACGGATACGGACAACCGAGTGGGCACTGCTAAACTCATCGAAGCGAAAGAGGACTTGTTAAATCAGGCGATAAATTAAGTTAACCATTGATTTTACAGGGAAGAGAAAAGTTATTATATTTAAGCGTCTCTGGACGCCATTCTAAAAGGCAAATGGTTATACACCATTATAAGTAGATTATCGATGTTTTTCAAACTACTTCATAAATTTTAGATTATCCGTCATTTTCGATCAGATGCTTAGTCGATTAATTTAACATCAGAATCGTTGGGTTCAGTCTTGACGAATGCACACTTAGCGTAATTGTCGTGTAGAACCAGTGACACAGAGGATAAGGCTAGACCTCAAAATTACGAACACCATCCAGAGGACAATTTTTCTCGCGGTTTCCATCTCTTCTATTCCACTCAGAAAGCATGGATACCATGACAATAACTAACATGTTGGGATACGGAAATTTGTAACTCTCTCTCTCACTGCCGCACATACATATCTCTTTATTTCCACCAGAATTACATAACACTACTTTTCATGAAGTTCCTAACTTACAAATTAACAAACTCTACTTTTTTCAGCTTTTCTATCGCCACTGCCATACATACAAATTCACGATTCTGAGACTCAGGAGTTACGTCATTTTTTCCAATTTACACTTAACAGAAACACAAGTCGATTCTTTTACCTGTTGTCAGTAGCAGGAGCAAAGTTTCAAAGTATTGATCCTTATTTTAAAAGTAATAATTCGAAGGAAATATTAAAAAAAAAAATATATATATATAAAATTCGGTGAACGGAGTTGAAAAAGCATTAATTCAAAACAGGCACTAGCGTGCCAACTAAATGCATAAACACTCTTGAAGCGTTTGATACCTTTTTATATTTTTTTCCGAGAGTTAATCTTTTAAATATATTTGCTTAAATCCAATCGCACCACCGTAGCTTGCATGTCTACCTTGTGCATACATTTAGTATGATACACATATGTTTATGCCATTTATTTCTCATTTCAATTAAAAGTTTAATATAGGATTGTCGTAAAAAAATAATATACATATGTTTTGCTTTTGTGATTATAACATAGAAAAATATTCTGTGAAAGGTCAAACAGAATAGTATGTTGTAGATAACCAAAAAATATGAATGAGAAAAGGAAAACAACAAAAGGTGTATTGAAAGAGTTGAAGATTATATCGTATCATCTTTGCCATGCTCACATACCCAGTACCTGATTGTCTGTTTGTTTATATCCTAAATGTTGGAATAGTAACAGAGGATTTCCAGTGAAATATTCAAGGATAGCCTTGAACGATTCTTGAGACATATTCGAAACCAGTTACTACATTTTGTCATGAAGAAAACTTCTTGCTGTAGACAAATAGGTGCAAATGTACTGCACCAGCTCACTGCGCGCACTAACCACGCTATTGCACGTGTGCACTTCAGTGTGATTATTTCCTCCTCTGTAGCAGATAAAATACAAATGAATGGCATTTTTTACGGGTCTGAATATGCCTGCAGCATATTCGAAGTCTTTGTTTATACACATCACTGTCATCCTTTATTTGAAATGTTCTGTCTAAAATGTGTGCTTTGGCTTTGATATGAGACCGGTTGTAATAAATGTGCTCCATGGAACGAATTCGCATTCTCCTTTATTCATGAATGGTTTCAATTATGATGGTGGGATGGTGAACGACCCTAAGTCATTGAGGACGCGTTGATTAGTAATTCTTTCTTTCAGGTTTTGTTTGGAAACTGTCATTGTTCTCGACCTCACTGCATTTCCAGACGAGGACTGAATGAGGTTTCAGGTGATGGGGTTTTGTTGAGTGAATGAAGTTAATAACCAAACCGAACTAATTTGGTTCATTAGTTTAAGTTCATTATATGTTTTGAGTTGCTCTCTAATGAAGCATATTCGATTGACATTCAGCAGACAAACGTCTTCTTTTGAATATATCTAACTCCCACCTCTCACTCTTCTCATGATTTACTTCGTTTTTGTGGCTTATTGACAGAAACATTCTACTTAGATGTACTTTATTTATCATGAGTGCTTCAAACATACAAAATGGCGGAATTCTATTAAAAAGATGTTCTATAATCGATTAGGAGACACTTAAATTAATTGTTCTTCCAACATTTTTGTTAACGATAAGTGTGTATTTATATTTAACATATGTTCAATGCTCTGCTGGTAGAATTTTGCAATTTTGAAAATATCTATAGCAGTTCTTAGAGTTTAATGATAATAGACAAATTATTTCCGTTTTGTTCCATTTTTTAAATTCTTAGACACGATATTCTCTTCTCCTCATTTTGTTTTTATATGAAAGCGGATATACTGCAGTCTTACGGTGTGTTTAGAATCTGTTACAGCATCAAGCATTTCTATTGTGTCGAATGTGCTGAGAAAAACAACCTTACGTGTCGTTAAATCTTGTCCAAATATTCCTCTATTTCTAATAATCATAGTGAATATATTTTATCTGTATATCCGAATTATTTATTCATATATGAAATGTTTCTGGGAGAGATTTCTTTCGCACGATTCCTTATAATTAAGAATATTTATTTACCAATCTGTTCACTCCAAACTTAAAGCTTTTGTTAAAGTTTCCAATTTCAACTCTCATACTGCAACTTATTTATCATCCTTAACGATATATATCGTAAAAATATTTATGTTCTTCTTCAAATATTTTCGTTTTCTTTGTTTATATCTGGTAATACTGAGCTTTATCATTTTCCCCTTTGTTTTGTTTTTTTTTGTTTTTTTCATGTACTTTTTCGCATTGTGGAGATATTTACTTACATTCTAAAGACTTTCTCTTCTTACAATTGCATGGAAAATGAATTGGTTTATTATTTCATCGACAGTTTTAAATTCCTTTCGTAAAATACGTTCTGTTGTGCTACTGCCATAATTGCCAATAATTTCAAGAGGAAAACAGAGAGAGAGAGAGGGGGAGGAGAGCGAGAAAGAATCTCATCTCCCTTGAAGTTCATTTTCACATGATTTGTCTAATATTATTTGCCCGAGTTGTTAGTCTTCTGTTGCTAATTTCCTATCATATAACAACAGTAACATCTTCAGACATCGTATAGATTTTAACCAATAATTTCGGCGCTGTTGAGACGTTCATGCTATTTGCATTGCTTTTGAGTTCTGTTATTTAGAATGAGATCAAGATTTATTGGTTCCTGGTATGTTTACCGAAAGACTGAGAATAATTCCACCATTGCCTTAGAGTATTCTTGTTTACATGTGTTGTTTTCGTTTGCTGACTGCGATCATTGTGGATTAAATATCGTATCTTTACTTGTATTCAACAAATAACACCAATCAATCTTATATATATATATATATATATATATATAATGTATATATATGTATCTGCATATATTTGACAATCTATTTCCATCTAAACTTTCTCACCCTCTTGGCATTCCATTACGTAATCATTTGTCATCTGAACGCCACGTTTTATATTTAAATTTTATCACTTGCTTTATTGTTTTCTAATCGCAACCTATTTACGTTTGATCGCCTCTTCTCCCGTTATTTAAACATTTTTGTTTTATGTTATGTAGGCTTTGCTAAATCGTTTGCTTGTATAAGATTGAAACTAAAGATATCACAGACAGATTAATGTCAAAAAACGTTACTTTACTTTTTTTAATTGGTATGCATATGTACAAATCCTATGTAGTGTATACTATTTCTTATCTGTTTACATACGTCACCCCTTCCCTTGTACGTTAGTAGAAAAAAACGATTTATACAATAGATTATTTCGGTCGATATAGAAACTTACACAAGACAAAAAGGTTTTGATATTGTTGCTTCATTACTGTGTGTCGAGATAACAATTTGCTTTGATATATTTCGACTAGTTTCGGGGGTTTTTTCTGCTATAAAATTACATTAGTCTTGCTGTCTTTAGTTCTTACATCACTTTTTTTTTTGTTTCTCTTGCTCTTGCTGTTTTTGTCTGTTTCTGTTCTTCTGCTTACTACTACTACTACTACTACTACTACTACTACTACTACTACTACTACTACTACTACTACAGTGCTTCTCATTGTTCTTGCCTATTCCTATGAAGACTACAGAATATTCAATGTCACCGAACAATTAAAAAAAAACACGATATTTATTCTGTCAAACAACAAAGTATCTCTTATATTCGCTGGGAAATTTCATGGAGATATGGTTCTGTACGAAACAATAAAGCTGCTTTTTAAATTTTCACATTTAAATTTCTTTATTGAGAAATATGGATCCTAATGATGGCATCATCAGGTTGGAAGCATTAACAGCTGAGAGGAAAATGGTAATTTAAAGGCTGAAAAAGAACGGAAGAGTAGTGTGTGTGTGTGTGTGGGTGTGTATATATATGTGTGTATATATATGTATATATATATATACTACACACTGAATCGTGGCAAGGTATGGAAGGTTTTCGGAGGACCGGAGAGATTATGTCTGGGTGGAGAATTATACGAGGTATAGTACTATACAGAATACCGAAAGGATCTTCACCTCTTACATCACACCTTTCTTCCTACTTCAACGCCGAGGTGGTATAATTTCCTGGGAGAGAAATAATTTTGCGACTGACGATAGCTTTACATTGTAAATTATACACATATTATATTATACACATGTAAAGCTTGAAACACGTGTACCGCGGAATCCTTTGTAGTTTTGTTGTTATTTTTTGGATTTACAATTTATATATATATATATATATATATATATATATATATATGTATATGTATATATATATATATGTAGTGGATAATAAATCACCTGATATACATTTGGTAGCTTACTGGTAAAGCACGTTCACTACAATTTTCGTTGGGTATTTGATTAATGAGAGAGATGGAATATACTAGAATGCTTATTAATCAATACAATTGTTTCGAACCATCTAGCATCAATCCCTCATGGGTGGTGTACTTCACAACTGGTTTGGGAGTATCCGTCGATTTAGATGTCTCTTCAGGTGATTAAAATAACGACTGTTCTGCAAGCTACCTTCTCGGTTGTGTATAGAACAGCAGCAAATTAAAGGATACAGCTTCATTTTTAAAGAGGATCAATAATGAATAACAAATGCCAACAGTGATGAGGAAACATTACAGCGAAAGACGTTTTAAATATATGTTTGTGTGCGTATGTGTTTGTCATGGTGAAAATGTTGCGGATTTAGCAAACAGATGGGTCCGCCTCACGGTGAAGGCAGCTACAACCACTACCATATTGACAACGTTCCAATACCATGCTGCGGCAGCGGCAATGGAAGTAGTGGCAATCACGTGAAGAAAAGCGAGGGCATAGAAAATGTTTGTCTGTTACCCACACAACGAAATAATGGGCATCTCATTCACTTGGGAAAATAAAGTAGTTTTAATATTTTTAAAGTACCAGAACGAAAATGTGTACTCTATACCAATGACGAGGAGGTAGTAATATCTAAAGTGGATTGTTTTTTGTAACTGCATCAGTTCATTGCTGTTATGAAAAAAATGTCGTAGTGCAAAACAATTCTTTATCAGAAAACGAGAATACAGTTTCACTATTCCATAGCAAAATCATTTCCAACACTTTCACAATTTTTGATATTTTGGCGTCTGCAGCAGCTGGAGATACGATCGTTTCACCAAAAGAACCGGCTATTGCAAGCAAAAATATTATAAAAACGCATTAGGCCAAAATTTGGCACGTAACAGTTTAACATAATAGCAATGTACAGACTAACAGGAAAAATGGCTGAAAGATGTTGACTCTGCAGTCGCTGTCGCAGGGAGAGGAGCTGCACAGGAGGAGCGTTACCATCCTCCAAAGGAAGCATGTTATTTAAACAGCAGCCAAATCTATGTACATACCTGGGTAATAAGCCTTGAAACTTCTCGTACACATTGAAGCGGGAATGAGAATCAAGTGCTTTCACAACCGCAGTTGCAGAGAGGTAACTGACGAGATTAGCGTCATTTGTATTAAGTTGTAGATAGTTTGTTACCAAAATCATGAATTCGTGATCAGTAACCTCGATAGTGGAGCATCAAGACAATACAAAGTGCATCATTGGAAAATTAACATTTTTCTAAGAATCCTGTCGGAACGTGGGATCGAATCCTCCTTGCAGTACGCTGCTCTTTATCGTTTCACTTTTGGGATACATATATTTCATAAAGCTTATATTTCAAACATCCATGACTGTTGTACATGTGATGAGTTTCACTTGTTTTAATCATAAAACAGCAGCCATACTGGGGCACCGCCTTAAACAACTTTTAGCCGAACGAATTAACTCCAGTACCTATTTTTTTCTTTTTAAATCTGGTACTTATTCTATCGGTCTCTTTTGCCGAATCACTATGTTAAAATAGCGTAAACACACTAACACCGGCTGTCAAGTGGTCGTAGGGGATAAACAAAGACACACATACATATATACGGCGGGCTTCTTTCTGTTTCCACCTACCAAATCCACTCACAAGAGTTTTTGTCCAAGGCTATAGTAGACAAAATTTACCCAAGGTGCCACACAGAGGCACTGAACCCAGAACCATGTGGTTGGGAAGCAAACTTCGTACCACACAGCCAAATCTTTTCAGTTCTTTTTCCAGTAAAACTGAATATTCTTTTGAGATGGTTTATTTGTGTTTTTCGGCCACACGTTTCTTATAAGATTTCTCTTACCATGTTTTTCTCCCTCTAAATATTATTATTTCCTTCAAACGAAGAATTTATTTCCATTTATCTGGTGTACTTCCTTATCTTCTCCCCATAGGCGAAGGCGTGGCTATGTGGTAAAACGTTTGCAATAGAAAAGTAAAAAACAAAACGCCGCACCTGGATGATGCCGGGTTCTGTCCCACTGCATGGTACCTTTAGCAAATGTTTTCTACTATAGTCTCGGTATGACCAAAGCCTTGTGTGTGGATTTCGTAGACGGAAACTGAAAGAATTCCCTCATCCATGTATGTGTCTTTGTACCTTTGTGCCTTTGTGTTTGTGCTTGTCTCCCCATCACCGTTTGTCAACCGGTGTTGGTGTACTTACGTCCTCGTAACATAGCGCTTCGGCAAAAGAACCGATAGAATAAGTACTAAGTTTTAAAATAAGCCCCGGGGATGGTGCTCCAGCATGGCCACATTAAAATGACTAAAACAAGTAAAAGAAATAAAAGAATTAATACTGCAGATAATTCTAGGGTTTATATTACTTTGTTTAATGTCATTATATATCTCCGTAATTTGCTTTCTAATTATTTCTGATGTCTCATTACCATTTGATTACTCTATTTCTCTTTCTCTTTGACGATATTTTGTAGCCTTTGATTGATTGCAAAATTATTTACTCCTTACTTTGTTTCTTCCATTATATTTTCTAACTAGATATATTCCTTCATCCGTGTTGACACTAATTATATTTCCTAATTATTATTACGTTCAATGTAGGGTTTTGCATTGTCTGTTCGTTGTTTACTGCAACTTCATCTCTATTAGACTATAAGGTCACGTGTCACCAGTTCTGCGTCTCTCTTTCCCACGTGTTTATTTCTAAGGTGAATCTCTGTGTTGTATTACTTTCTTTCAGTTATTTCGATTGAAGCGAAAACGCCACAAGATATACTTAACATTCTCATGAAACGCCAAGAGTTAGGGGCTGCCTTTCAAAATATTCATTCCTACACTTCTTTGATACTTTCTATTTACTTGTTTGTGAATGGTGGTATTCCTTCCATGCCAGAAGTCTTTTTCAGTCGCATTCCCTGGTCTTACTTGAGGCAATTTGAATCAGTGATCACAGATCTGGTAAACTCTAATGATTCAACTCGGCTCTGATTGTCACTCATCTGTCTCTTACAAATCGCATTTAGTTGTATATCAGGAAAGACATATTGGTTTAATCGGGATAAGCCTTCATACAGAATTAATCCTGTGTTTACCTTTTGTTTACAAACACTTTGAGAATAGTGTTATCATAAAAAATCTTGGTATCATATGTGCTTGGAATGTTTCTTTTTTAACTCTCAATATCCATGTGTTCAACAGTGGAACATTTTGAAACAATTCCAATTTTAGTAGTTCCTAGTTCCTCTGTTAAGGGAATCGGTGAGACACTGGAGGTAATATGAATTCAATACACAACACGAAATACAATTCAAATCAAATCTGTCAAAAATAAACACAACATTCTCGATAAATCAGTAATTGTTCATTTCAATAATATATTTTGTTCCATATAATTACAGGTTTTCTAAATAATCCGTCAGATATTTCAAAAACAAAATAAAAGCTTTCTTATTAGCAGACACTTTTCCGAGATATTCATTTTCGCTTTAACTAATATTGCACGGTTTGTCTTCCCAATCTTTTCAGTTTTACATACCCAACACTTTTTTCTTTTTTGTATTTTTGGAGCTGCTAAATTCTTCCATTGTTATTTACCTTATTTTGATATATCGATTCAATATATTGTTTTAATATATTGCAGGATTTCTATAGAGATCTTCACACAGCTCCATGTGCGGCGTTTTGTTTCTTCACTATTCTATTGGAAACAAAGAACAGTTTATCGTAGTGATTCTTACAGTGAATGTGTTGAGGTTTGAGTTGCGCTTATCGTCTCTTTTATATAGTTTCCAAAGTATTTAGCACTGCAGTGATTGTTTGTGATTATAATCGTGCATTTATGTAATCTCTGTAGATCAGGTGTTGTTTTATTTCCCATTTTGTTTTAGAACTATATTGTTTCCTATTAGAATAGATCTTTTGATAAAAATATCACAATTTTCAGGATGGTCTCTAAAGATGCTACCTGGAAAAGCATCCAGAATCTCCAGGTGTACATAAACTGGCAGATTCAAAAGTAGCTTCACTTCGTCACCCTCTTAGACGCCTGTCTGCTGTATGCTTCGCAACGATACTTTTCTGTTCATGGGCCATAATATTGCAATCACTTCCAGGACGTGAAAGCTCAGGGTTATGCATGAGACGAAAAAGATCCTTGACCTGGTAACACCATCCTCAAAAGAATTTGACCAACTCAAACGAGTTTGGTCAGGATAAATGTTGCCATATGTTTGTGAAAAGAGGGAAAACTGTCAACCAGACTATAATCTGTCCCAGTATACCTATTTGGTACTTTCTGGTGGAAGGCTTATCATAAAAAGTCTTCAAATTTCAATGTTGCTTCGTGATACTCACCTTCATTCTTATCACATTTTGTTTATCCAATTCTCTTTGGCAGATATTAGTCATGAATTGTCTTTTCCACAAATTAACGCAACCTTTTGTAATTGCATTTTTAGTATAATTTTATTTTTCATATTACTTTTATCGTTAATTTTCCAACCTCAACCGCCTACCAAAAAAAAAAAAGATAAGAAAAAAAAACAAAGAAAAAAAAGCAGAGATATGTTTAATTCAGCTTCTCATTGATATTTGTTGGTTTCCTTGACGACATAAAAGATTTTTCTGCGTGTTTTGTAAAGATTCATATTAATATCCTATTGTTTTTACTTGACATATTTTTTTAGTCCTCATGGCTATATTTTCTCCTAACCATCTGTTAATGCAACAGCACAACCTACATACTTATTTATAGTAAATATATTCTCTCTATGTCGGGAAGTCGCTAATGTGTTCTAAATGCTGTCATAGCTTTGGGGTTTTTTTCTCTTTAGTTCTGTGAATTCCCTATGTTTAGGAAAAGAACAGATACTAAAGTAAGAATTTTAATACAAAGTACATTCCAGAAGTTTGAGATATTTTTGGGAGAAGTACAAAATTCTAATTCCCTTCAAAGTAGGATGTTCTGATTTTAATGTACTTATTGCAACTCTCCAGCTAGTTTGTGAAGATTCTATGGAAGTCCCTTAAATCGAAGGCGTCCAGAACCCTCGTCACAGCCACCTTGATCTTCAAACTAACTGTCCTTGAGATACTCTTTCAGCTTGGGGAACAACGAAAGGTGATTAGTAGCGAACTCTGAACTGCAGGGAGTGTGAGGCAGTTTTTATGCTCATCTCTGCCAAGTAGTAACTAGGATGCTTGTCACTGAGTGACATGGGAAAAAGTTTGCAGAAATTTAGATCAGGTTCCGTCCATGAATAATTCTCTGTTGTTACACCAACACATGAATGGATGTTTATTGTCTTTGAGGACGAATAACTGTTATTGTTCAGAAAATTGTGAATTTTCTCAACCAGTTCTGATGTTTTGACGTCTCTCTCCCTCCTATACATTTCATCGTCTCTCACCTCCTCTCTACCGTCCCTGAATGTCTTGTGTCAGCGATAAATTTCATCCATAAGCAATCTCGAGCATTTCTTAAGCTTCTATAACGTTTGTGCCCAGTTTAGGCAGTTCCACATTAAAAAAAAACAAACAAATTATTGCAAAGGGTACTTCCAAACGTCTCAACTGCATTCTGCAAACTAATCTGCTCTGACAAAACAGTGTTTGGTAGGGTGTGTTCAAAATGGTGTTGCATCCGTCTTCTTCAATCTGCAAGAACAAAAGTTGGCCGATCAGCTTATTAATGTATTATGATGGCATACTAATAATTTTAATAACCTAAGAGAGTTATAACTGCCAATCCTGAAGATGTAGCAAATCGTTTGAAATGTTCCACGTACATATTGCCCCTTCATAAACACAGAATCCTGGGTTCAGTCCCACTGCGTGGTATCTTGAAGAAATGCTTTCTACTATAGTCTTAGACCGTCCAAAAGCTTATGAGTGTATTTGGTAGATGGTAACTAAAATATGTGTGTGTGTGTGTGTGTGTGTGTGTGTGTGTGTGTGTGTGTGTGTGTGTGTGTGTGTGTGTGTGTGTGTGTGTGTGTGTGTGTGTGTGTGTGCTTGTCCTTCAATACCGATTGAAAAATACAGTTCGTTTGTTTATGTCTGTGCAGTGCTCGACAAAAAGCAACTGACAGAATAAACTAGGAAAAAAATAAGTATTAGGATCAATTTGTTTTGACTAAACCATGCAAGGTGGTACCCCCAGTTGGACCGCATTCTAATGACGAAAAACGTTAATAAAACATTGTTCTAAGATCACTCCTTCCATCAAATCGCCGTGACCTGAACAGGTGTCACGGTGTACCACACATCATGTGTCGGAATGATCCCAGAGTAACGTGAGAAGAGGAGTTTTGTCCAGAAACCCAACGCATTACCCAGTCCAGGAATTGAACACACGATCTCGCGACCGTCATTGCAACACTGTAACCACTTGGCCATGCGCCCTTAAACTTGGTTGTAATACACTTTATTAATCATGTACTATAAACAAGGTGTATCGGACAGCTTATTTTCCGGTAGCTTGTGTTAGCGTGATGGAAACGACAGAGAGATTATTGGTTTCAAAGTTTGCATTCATTATCTTCTGCCTTCATTAATTTCTGCCAGTGTTACATTAAGTAAAACATGTTTTCCGAAAACACTCATCAACTCCATTTAATACTAAAGTAAGCTGGTTGAAAGGAACAGCTTAGAATTGCATCTTGGTCTAATCATTTAGTTTCATGACACCAGTAAGAAGGTTTCCGTGTTGCGGTTAATCAAAATATTGCGCCGAGGCCAAATATCTTCCATGTGGATATCATTTAACGAGATATGTCCTCGTCGTCGTCACCATCATCATCACCACCACATTCATCATCATCACCATTATTATTATTGTAATTGTTGGTGTTGTGTTCTTGTAGTTGAATAATTTTACCATCAACCACTTTACAACAGAATTTTTTATGGATGTTATCTTGCAATTTCTCTTTATTTGGATTTACAAATCCCGCCACCTATATTACAACTGATACAGTCCTTGAATTTATTGCTTTTACAAGGTTTCTAGAATTTAACTTAAATTTCTGTTTCAACTTGATTCTTCTGAAGTTCTCCTTCGAAATAGTTTCCTTCATTTCTCTGTTTTTGATGGTATCTAATTTCAAAATTCCCTAATACGTGTATCCCTCCCTTTTTCCTAAAGTCTTCACTACCTGATTAATTGCTAAGTTTCAGTCCTTGACTCTGCTTTACCTTCCCCTCTTCAGTATCAAAATGACATACTTATTAATATTAGATGCCATGCCCGTTGTCACCAACGTGTCAAGTTCTCTTAATTTTCCCCTCAAAACTTTAAATCTCGCACTCAAATTCCCAAATTATATTCTGCTTTAACTTCTCTCAAAACTAGCGACAAATGTATTAATATCGGCACAGACAAGACTGATAAGGGACTATCTCTCTAGAATGTTCCTCTTCTGATGTTCACTGTCCCCAATATTCTCTCTTGCGGGTGTTAATTCCGCTTTCCGAGATGTCACACTTCTTTTTTACGAATCTTAAACATTCTCCGCCACTCCAAATAAATCCATACATATCCCAATCCAGCAGTGAGGCAGCATGTAATATGCGTTTTTATAATTTTCCATGAAGTTCCTACACTGACGAAACCTATTCTGCGGTTCCCTAGTTTCATCACGTCTACGAACACCTGATCTTTTGCACCCCCATGACCTGCATTAACAACCCTTCTGCTCATAATCCTTTCATAATCCAAACGTTTGTGCAATTCGTCAATTATGGTTCCTGTCAACAGTTTACTCATGATTGGTAAACTTGTTATTGGTCGATCGATTTCCACTTCAATGGCGTATTTTACACATCTTTCACGACAAATGTGCCAACCACAGTGGAACGATACCCCCATTCAGAAGTCCAACAAATTGATTTGCAATTCTCAAGTGGAAAGGCATAAATACTTTAATTCCAATATCTCTGCAAATCATCGGGGTCTGATGACTTTCAATTTTTCATTTTTTTCATGTTTCTCCATTGCTTTCTTTGATATTGTGATGTCTTTTCTGTTTTTATTTCTTACCTTGTCTTCATCCAATTAGCTTCATCATTATGCACAACCTGTCGATCCTAGATCTCGACCGAAAACCGGAAAATCTTTTTTTTTCTTTGAGGTCACTGTTTGGACCTCTTTCTTCGAACAATTTTTTTTCTGATTTGTCTG
Organism: Octopus bimaculoides; assembly: GCF_001194135.2. Classification (NCBI taxonomy): domain Eukaryota; kingdom Metazoa; phylum Mollusca; class Cephalopoda; order Octopoda; family Octopodidae; genus Octopus; species Octopus bimaculoides. Next base: position 2,011,074 of record NC_068983.1, on the reverse strand, counting down.
AGATATCCTATTCTCTATCGTGGCACTCCGTCAGCTACAACGACGAGGGTTCCTGTTAATCCGATCAACGGAACAGCCTGCTAGTGGAATTAACGTGCAAATGGCAGAGCACTCCACAGACACTTGTAAACTTAACAATATTCTTGGGGAGATTCAGCATGACACAGTGTGTGACAAGGTTGGCCCTTCGAAATACAGGTACAACAAAAACAAGAAGAAAGAGTGAGAGAAAGTTGTAGTGAAATAGTACAGCAGGGTTCGCCACCATCCCCTGCCGGAGCCTTGTGGATCTTTAGGTGTTTTCGCTTAATAAACACTCACAACGCCCGGTCCTGGTATCGAAACCGCGATCCCACAACCGCGAGTCAGCTCCCCTAACCACTGGGCCATTGCGCCTCCACATATTCTCTATAAATTGTTTTCTTCTTCCGCCAAATCTTGCCAGCTTTCTTCACTTCGCAATTCTTCTAAGACAACTTCAGTTACTTTTCTGCATATTTTTTAAAAAATATTTCTTTCCAATTGATTTTTAATTCTAATGTTCAGCGGTTCATAGTTGCTCCAAATTGTAACATGCGCATATCCTTTCGCAATTCAGCGTCCTTCTCAGCTATTCTTTTTCTCCACCACCATTTACGTTTTGATCTCTTGTCTGACTTTCTAAAATTCCAACGACATGCTTAGCAGTTACGCAGGCAGCAGTTTTCAGCAGTAGTTTATTCGTTTCAGTAAAGTCAGTAGTTTCTACGCATCCTAAGACTTTCTTCAATTGGTTGCATTTTCTCTCAATTTTTCCTATTCATGTTCTTGAAATTTAGTGGTCCCCACTTCATTATTATCTGTTCTACAAATTCTTCTCGGATTCCACTGCTTTGAAATATTGTCTTAATGTTTCTTCTGTCAAAATTCAGTCTCCTGATGTTATTGTGATCATTGTTTTGAACTTCACTCAATGTTGTATAACTTTCCATGTTATTCCTTCGATTATCTATTTGTTCTTCAGTGAGTTCTCGTCTGATAAATTCCATTGCAATGTCTCTTTTTATCTCACTTAACCCTAAATCTGAAAGCCATCTATTTGGTCTGGAAGGTTTTGATCAGTTGTTTCAAAGACTCCGATTTCGTTCCATTTTTCAGGGATCGCTATATATATATATACATATATATATATATAACACGAATCAAGTACAGGAATCGATGGCATCCACTAAATATTCCCCTGAAAATACCAGGATATGTGCCAGAAAGAATTTTTGATAAACGTGTTATAAAAATTTCGATCCTAACGGTTAAGCTACATCAGCTTATCTTAACGGCTTTTATTACTTCCTACAATCTGGTTATCGTCATCTTTATATACTTGCACAATTATCAGTTGTATTAAAGATGTATTAGTGTCCATTAATGCTGCAGTTTCCATTCGGAGGTACTTCGCTTCCTGTTCTATCAGATTATCCGTGTTGCCTTTCTTTGTGGATTCCCGAGAATAATCGCTTTTTTACTATTTGAGACATAATATTGGTGGACGTTTATTGTGCAACATATCTGTCGCTATTTTATAGCACTGATATAAATTCCAGTGGCAATATCCCCAAAGCCATCTTTGACATGTCTGTAGATATAATCTCTATTGATTAAAACAAAGTAATCAGAGAATTGGCTGTTGATTTCTCCTTCTCAACCCCAACGTTTGCTAGTTTCTTGAGAGGTTGTTTTCATCCTCTTCCGTAATAGAATTTGTTTCGGTCAATGTTTTGAATACTACATTTATAAAAACGTGTTACGATCTTACAGTATCTATGTCCACCTTGTTTAGTTATTTCATGCACTGCAAATGAAAGAAATTTTCATTGTATAGCCATTGTCATTTTTAGATCCATTTATAGCTTAGATTATATTTTTTCATTATTTCTGTTTTTCCTTTTCTTCAAAATAATTTCTCTAATCTCCCTCTATTGTGTATTTTTTCTTTAAATAGAAAGAGACGATATTTTGGTTTATTTGTGGTTTCCTTCTGCTTATATTAGTTCTCCATTGTTCATTATTATATATTTAGATTTCATGTCATATAATTCACGCATCTTCTTATATAAATGGTAAAAATAAGTTTTCTCTGATAGTTTGTGTAGCGTATCCCTGTAAGTTCATTAAGCCTCCAATAAGGAATGCTAAAGCTATAACTTAAAACAACGACAGCCGTTCTATAAAGACCTATTTTATTCTATTCAGAATTTATTGAAGCATTATTCTAATACGTCCATAAGGTTCCTTCCTAAACTTTTTTCTTGGATGTGTCCTGAGGATTCGATGGATTCGTAATTATTTGTTAATCAGATTCTCTTAAACCTCTTCCTTAACTAGGTATGATTTTAGTGGGATTAAAAAAAAAATTAAACTAATTTTCTTCAAGGTTATTTTTGCACTTTTTAATTTCACCCTAATCACCAATTAATAATTTATTCAATCTGAATTAACAAGTTGGATTCTCTAAAGATTATCTAAGTAGTTAATCAGTTGCAGATTACAGCATGTGTACAGACCATAAGCAAGTGGAAAAGGAGATCCTTCCAAACTTCTGTGTTCTGTCTCTACTTTTGCAAAGCAAATGCCATCTACGCATGTGCAATTTAATTTTGGAACTGTGTACTACTTACATTATTTACATTATTTACATTTGACAGATATTTGTCCTCATCTTGTTTGTTGTTAACATAACGTTTCGGCTGATAAACCCTCCAGCCTTCATCAGGTGCCTAAGGTATTTATCGATATCATTATTATTATTCAGTAGTTCTATTTTTATAACTTGCTTTCATTTCACTACCGAGCGCAGCTCTGTGTACCTTGGGTATGTGATGTGGTTTGCTGTGATGCTCTTATAGTTACTGTATTGAGAGTGTTTTGCGTAGGATGTGTGCAGTGCCCAGTAGTGCAATTTTCTGTATGTTATATATATTTATGAGTCCTGGTGTTTTTGTTATGTATTTGTTTGAATATTTTTTTATCATACCTAATTCGCCCACTATGATAGGAAATGTTTCTGTTTTTAGATTCCACATTCAAATTACCTCTATTTCCAGGTCTTTGTAGTTTGAAAGTTTCTCCATTTCTTTTAGAGAAACGTTGTCATCTGCTGGTATTGGTACATCAATTAGAAAGCAGTTTTTTCTTCATGATCTCTGACAACTATATCTGGTCTATTTGCCTTAATTTCTCTATCTGTGTGTATTGGCATATCCCAGAGTATGGTTGCTTTCTCGTTTTCTGTGACCTTTCTTGCGTGTGCTTATACCATCTTTTTTTCTGTTCTGATTCCATAGTGTTGGCATAGCTTCTAGTGTATATCGGTCCCAAATCTGTCGTGTCTGGGAATACATTCCTTCTTAACCAGGACTGGGCAGCCAGAGATAATATGCTTTATTGTTTCTTGTCTATCTCCAGATATTCTGCAGTTACTTGTTATGTTTCTTTTCATTATATGTTTTTAGTAATTTCGGGTGGGGAGGCTTTGGTCTTCTGCTGCAATTAAAAATCCTTCAGTCTCTGCTTTGAGTCCCGAATTCTCAACCATTGCTGAGATTTTTCTCTGTCTATTTCTTTTGCATTTAGTTTAGCCCAGTATTTACCATGTAGGGGCTTTTCTTGCCATCGTTTTATCAGGGTCCATTGCTGTTCTAATTTTAGTTTGGATTTCATTTGTTTTATAGCTTTTGTTGTTTCTTCTTCATG
>NC_068983.1:2004511-2007156 GCF_001194135.2 Octopus bimaculoides | reverse complement strand
AGGAACATAAACACACCAGCATCGGTTGTCAAGCGATGTTGGGGGGACAAACACAGACATACAAACACATATACACATACATATATATATACATATATACGACAGGCTTCTTTCAGTTTCCGTCTACCAAATCCACTCACAAGGCATTGGTCGGCCCGAGGCTATAGTAGAAGACACTTGCCCAAGATGCCACGCAGTGGGACTGAACCCGGGACCATGTGGTTGGTAAGCAAGCTACTTACCACACAGCCACTCCTACGCCTATAAAAATGAAAATTTTTAATAACACACCTTAGTGCAGGCCCTGGGTAGGATTGAAACCTAGCCAGGATGTACAATGACCAATTAACTCTCTACCCACAAGACCACCAAGACACGTTGGATATATAGCCTTTCTATGTCAGATTTTGGGTGGTGCATCCTAGATCCTGTCATTATTTTTCTTCTTTTCCTGTCTGTTTTTGTTAGTTCAATTAGTGTTCAGTTAAGGATATTGTAGCTGTAACTTATAAATGGGACGGCTAAAGTGTTGATACCCATTATCTTGGTTTTAACATTGAGCTCTGTTTTCAGTTGTGATCTAACTCGTCTATAGTATTCTTTCTTTATTTTCTCTTTCGTTTGTGTGTGTTGTATAGTATTTACTTTCATTGATTCCTAAATATTTGTATGTCTGGATTGGTATTATTGTTATTATTATTTACTTCTTTCTTCTAATTTTCTTCAATGTCTCGCCGAGTTTTTTCCGTACACCTAGAGCAGAGAAGCTCATCGTATGCATTCCCTGTTTACACACGCAAATTAACAGGTAAAATATGTATGTAAAAAAAAATAATAAATAATTTCATGAATGGATGTTGTTTTCACAGCGATAATGTTCTTCTCAGTACATGAATCGTTCCAGTTAACACGATTTTTGCACTTCCTGTAGGGTTGGTAAGCCTGGTATCATTTTTAAATAGGTTTCAGTAACTTTTTTTTTATCATTCCTAGAGATCCTACAATCACTGGTACTGTTCTCAAATCGCAAAAATCTTTCTGAAGATTCCTGCAGAATATAAGATAGCATGAAGTAAATAGGCGGCTCAATATTATTTGGTCAGAGACGAAGAAGCAGGAGTTACACAATCGCTACTTTTCGGTCGTCAAGCATCAGATTTGCATTAAGGCATACGGTACATTTTGACAGCTGCTCACTTTGCGTCATTATTTTATTCTGACAATCTTATTTTTCGTTAGAATCCTGACACATCTATTTTTTATTCTGTCTCGTTTTGCGCTTTATAAAGTATTTATAAATCGTTTTTTGCTATTTTTGTGGGATAAGTCGGAAATTCGTACAGTTTTGAAATATGAGTTCTTTCTTGAAAATGCAGCATCACAGACAGCTCGGAATAGTAATGAAGTATTTCATTCTAATATTATTACACGGCAGACATTATCAAATTGGTTTGCAAAATTTCGTTCTGGTAACTTTGACCTCACAAAGGTGCATAATGACGAACTGAAAGCCACTGTCGAGTCAGATCTATCTTAAAGTATCTGTGAATTATCATTGTTGTTCGGCGTTAGCAAGCAAACAATATTGAGTCACCTAGTTCAAATCGGTAAACTGAAAAATTTGGATAAGTGGGTTCCACATGAACTCAATGAAAATCAGAAACAGCAACGTTTGATATCCTGCATTTTGCTACTTTCTTGTTACAAAAATAAGTAATTTTTGAATCGAATTGTAGCGTGGGATGAGAAATGGATCCAATGCAACAACCGTAAACGTTCAGCACAATATAGTTGGACAAAGACGATCCACCAAAACACAGTCCAAAAGCAAAATTCATCAAAAAAAGCTGATGGTGTGTGTTTGGTGGTCTGGCTTAGGTGTGATCCATTATGATTTCATTAAACTTGACTCATCAATCACGGGCGAAATATACTGCAGCCAACTGGACAAAATTATGCAGAAACTTACAAAAGAAAAAAAGAAAAGAAAACAGCCTTGATTAGTCAACAGATCCACTCCTATTTTATTGCAAGTCAACGCCAGGACACACATCGCAAAAATGACATTGGTGAAACTACAGGAGTTAGAGTTGGATGTTCTCCATCATCCACCATACTCACCCGATCTTGCCCCCACTCACTACCGCTTCTTCCAGAATTTGGATAACTTTGTGATAGGAAACAAAATTAATTCCGACGATGCTGTAAAACATGCCTTCCAAGATTTTATTGACTCTAGATTGCCAGGCTTTTGCAGTCCCGAGTAAGACGAGATCCTGCTGAAATGGAAAAAGGATATTGACAACATGGGTGCCTACCTTGAATAAAACTATTCCTTGTATTTATGGAAAATTCGCAAACTTGTTTTCTTTTCTACAGATTTCATATTTGACAAACTAATAGCATACAGCTGTTTCTACTATAAGATACATTGTACGCAGAGCTGAGTGTATATGTATCATCTCGAGATTTCCTCGGATGCCCCTCCCACACACACACACACGTGTGTGTGTATGTATGTATGTATGTTTGTATGTATATATGCATTTATGTGGTATGGACCAGAGTATTTCCGCACAATGATACCTCGCTAATTAGGCGAGCAGAATATATATATATATATATATTATATGTGTGTGTGTATA
>NC_068983.1:2001687-2004411 GCF_001194135.2 Octopus bimaculoides | reverse complement strand
GTGTGTGTGTGTGTGTGTGTGTGTGTGTGTGTGTGTGTGTGATTAATTTCGGCAGTGGTTTAGCAATGTTTCTACAAAAAGGAAACCTATAACTGTCATTAAATATGACTGAGGGTATCAGAACACCTACAATGCTAGAAATAAGATCTAAAGTGCTCTTATACTGCAGTCAACGCATATAAGTACATAATGGTATATATACATACTGACAGGGAGAGTAGGCGGTTGAAAGTCGCAGTTGCAATATATTTATACCTCTTCAGTAGGGTCCGCATAACTCACCGCTTTCCGGATAAGATCGCCACCAGTATATATCTACTACATAAAAATCTATGGATGATTTAAAGGCCTTATTCCCAGAGCGCCAGCTTAATTTAATTCGTCCTTAGTCGAAAGACATCTGTTGTTATGTCCTGTTTTATTATTTTTATTGTATTTGTGTAACATTATTCGTTTTTTCCGTCCTTGTTTTTGCATACATTCGCTGCTTTCTTCCAAGGAATCTAATGCTCTTAGCTTAGTTTTTCCTTGGGGCTGGCCAGATTGGAGCAATATCGAGAATAACCAGCCGAAATTGCCAGGATAATCTTGATCTCGACTGAGGAAAGAAAACTCCGAATGACCTGTCCTTGTTTTCTTTGTATCGTCTGTCAGGATGCTTTGTCCCTTTCTTGTATCACCTAACTGTCTTCATGTTTTGTCCCTTTCTTGTATCACCTAGCTGTCTGGATGTTTTTCCTCCTTGTCCTATTCCGTATTGTTTATACATATATATATAATATATGCTTGTATCTTTGTATATATTGTATATATTCTTTATGTATCCTACAGTGTGTATAAATATTGCAATTTACATTTCGTATCCCAAAGCAAATGATAAATTCATGTGTAATGATTGATGCCATTTCATTTGGCCGCATCATAGCTCTACAATCGCGATACCATTCTTGGTCACAACGGAATTGGTATTCTTTAAACGGTACAAGCAAGAAAAAAGAAATCAAGCTGCTTAATAACACATTATTTGAATATGTTTTCATCTTCTTTGTTTTTTTTTTACACATAGATGTTTTCAACATATTCCTTTATTTGATTTTGAAATAACAATTTATATTGAAAGCTCTCCTGCACATATCCGAAATAGAATCAAAGTGTGATACCTTGCTTCAATATTCAATATGCGTTGATGCTTGATGGAATTATAGGTTGTCTCCGGCAATTAGATTGTTCGTAACTTTAACACGTCACCATATGTATTTTGCTTGAGTCAGTCGCAGTCATACTTCTAGGATTAACAGAATAATATTCTGGCAAATTTAGATACAATTTGTAAATGCATATGAGAAGAATGATTCTTTATTGCCTACATTGATCGCACACTCATACATACACTTAGACACATACCCACTTTAAAACGCATACACAAGCACACACAGGCACACACATACACATGCTTCTCCCACCAATTTCTGCTTTATATATTGATCAGTTTGCGCTCAATGTCTCTAACTGGCAGCTAGTATTTATTTCTTGGTCACCACGTTTATTCTTTGCTTGTTCATATTTCATGTTGCTGTGTGTTTCTTTTAGTTCATCTGTTCACTGGTGGTATCAATCATTAAATTTGCAAACTTTGTTACGAAGCTTCTCTTTCCCACGTAAATTCGTTGTTACCTAGGCAACTCGACCAAAATAAATTTAATTATTTTCACGCGCATGTCTACTCAGGCCGAATCTGAAATAAACTTCAAACTGTTACTTTTGTCTTCATAATTCTCATTTAATCTGACAAATTATAATAAAAAAATATTAAGTTTCTAAAATTTAATATTTTCTTGTCTTTTTGTAATTTAGAAAAAAATATTTAAATCATGGTTTTTTTTTTAGTTTTACTAATAAAACACGCGTTTCTGTCATATTTTTTTTTGCTTCCTCTCAATTTTCAGATTGTTTTGATAATTCTCTCGCAGGCTGCTGTTCAATATAGATCTTCTCTTTACAATACATGTTTTTAACGTCATGTTTATAATGCTCATGCCATGCTAATTCAATGTATGCTGATATACAAGAAGCAGTTACACACATACACAAACACATACACACACACACGAACGCACACACACACACACACACACACACACACGCACACACACAAATATTTATAAGTGTATATACATAAGTTGTAGTGATGTATAATAATTACAGTTGTCATGACATACATATAGAATTGATATATATATATATATATATATATACGTATGTATATCTTATTTTTCCTCTCTTTCTCTATCTTTGCCATTATGTCTACACACCCGTACGAGGGTCACACAACTGTTACCAGTTACTCCTCTCCCTTGGTACATTTCAATTTTTCTCTTTAAATAGAATAGTTATTTATTTCATTCATCTCATTATATGTTTCATTTTAAAACTAGTTTTTAGGTTTATATTTCTTGTTATCCTCGTTAATAGTTTGTTTCCTAGTACTGCTTTAGTAACTAGTAGCACACTTTAGCTATAAATATTAGTATTATTTACAATACCCTTACCTCTTTTTTACTCTTCTCTCCTCTGACACTCAACAGTAGGCCACACATCCGCATAGTACTACACAGATATGGGAAGATGGAGAAGGGGAGACATGTGTCGTGGCGGGCGGTTGACCGCGTTTTAAGAAGACTCTCTCTCTCTCTCTCCCTCTCTCTCTCTCTCTCCCTCTCTCTC
>NC_068983.1:2000025-2001200 GCF_001194135.2 Octopus bimaculoides | reverse complement strand
TATATATATATATATATATATATATATATATATATATGTCGTCTGTAAAAAGCATCAATCCAGAAAAAGCAAACTCTAAGATGTAGAACAATATATATGGATATACATAAAAAATTGGAACGACCGTTTATGGGATTACCTTAGATATCCCGTCCATAAAGGATTTAACTTTGTGGCGTATCGTCATATCCTAAAAGCTGTTGGCCCAAGACCTCTTATTTTTAAGTGGCCTGTGGCCAACAAGCTTTGGAATCTGAGGATACGCCATAAAGCTAAACTATTTATGGACGGGAAACCTAGGGTAATCACATAAACCGGCCTTACTCCAGTGCACAGGTGATCGCGGCTGAAGATAAGTGAAGTAGCTCAAAACTGAGTCGGTCCTGTTAGCTGCTGGATGGTAGTAGGGATTCTCTGCCTCTGCTAGCAATGTATTGCATATAAAAGGTGCAGAGCATTTACTGGTTTCCGCCAGAGGCTGACGTTATGCTGGGGCAACACCTCTGAGTGCGACTGATTTTCTCCTGTGTATAGTTTTTCGTGAAGTACTCATTTGGACGGAGTTAGTGCCTCCTGCTGCAATGTGGGTTGTTCAACTGATATGTTGAACACATATTTGTGCAGACATTCTTTGAAGACGTTCACATCTACATCTGGCAAATTTCTGATGCGAATTGGCTGAATTATTTTTGGTGGTGAAATTTTGTAACGCAAACTCTTACAGTAAGGGATCCATATTCTAGAGGGAGAAGGCGGGAACTTTGGTACTATGCCGTCTCATCCAGCTTGGAGGTTAATATAGCTTTCAATTCCAAAGTTGGAGGCTAGGACTTCCAGCGTCTTCCATATATATATCACTGCATATCTTTCACTCCTGTTTAGGGAGTAGATCTTCAGCTCCTATAACCTCTTCGAGAAGGTATAATGACATCCTTATACAGATATATATATATCTCATTGAGTGTTTGTGTGTGTTTGTGTATTGACATGTGAGCATGGCAACGGTGTTTTAACGCAGGCATGATTGAGTGGTCAGTGAGTTCGCTTCGCAGCACTGTCATTTAATAGTTTAAGCAACTGAATGGCAATTGTTGGAAATCGACTTGTCTACCATATGTATTCGTACACGCATATATATATATATATATATATATATATATATATATATATATATA
>NC_068983.1:1997705-1999849 GCF_001194135.2 Octopus bimaculoides | reverse complement strand
ATATATATATATATATATATATATATATATATATATATATATATATATAGGGAATGATGGAAACTGTAAATGGTGTTTCATTATATGTGTGTGTGTGGGTGTGTAATTTACTTACGGCCGAATAAATGAATAAAGGGTGCTCAATACATCTTGTAAAAATTCTGGTCTTTATTAATACCACTCACATACATCAACAGATAGATTTATGCAGCTGTAAAGACCTCATCTGTAGACGTATGTAGATCGCATCTAGAGCCAAGACTTTCCATCGGAAATAAGTTCATCATCATCCGAAAAGTGCTTCCCCCTCAAGAAAGAGTTGCGTTTGGAAAGAAGTGAAAGTCAAATGATGCGAAATCGGGAGGGCAAGAGAAACGATGAAGGATTTCATAGCTGCAGGAATGTGCTATCATCTGGGCAACATTCGATTATCAACTGGGGCGTTGTCTTGGCTGAGGCGGACTCTTTGTTCAGCAATCCACGCATCTCTGCTTTCATGGCGTCCTGCAATTTCTGCAGCAGAGAATCATAACATGTTCCGTTAATTGTGATGCCGTTTGCCAGAAAATCTATTATCACTACTGTGCACTGGTTCCAAAAGACTATGAGCATCACCTTGCCTGCTGAGGGTTGGACACGTACATTCTTTGGAGGTGGTAAGTTATCATGATTCCATTGCTTTGACTAGACTTTAAATTCAGGATCCTATTGATGGACCCTGTTTCATCCTGTGTGATAATTCCGCCGAAAGAAGTCCTCCTCGTTTTCTTGGCACATTGTCAAAAGGTCCTGGGAGCAACTGTCACGTACCTGAATCCGAAAAGCTGTAAGCCTCCGGGGAATCTCTAATGCCGACAATTTCCGCTTGTGAAAACGGTCGTGAATGATTTTTTTTCTACGGACTCTATGGTTTTCTTCACTTCTTGGGCTAGTTGCCGAATATTATGCAGCGAACCTCCAAAATGGTGGTTTCCACTTTATGGCTGGTGTCGTCATCAGTGGCGGAATGTTGTCGTCCGGGAATGGGGGCAGTTTCCATTGATGTCCGACAGCATTTGAACTGGCGATGCCAGTGATTGACTAAGTCGTATTATGGTGCATCACACCACAAACGTCTCTTTTGGTGTAAAACCTTTCAAGTATGAGAGCCTCATCACTGATCTACATTCAACTACCCCCATTATAACACCTTAGTTCACTTCAGCAGACGCAAAAGACCAACGAATACTATTGGAAAGCTGCAATTTACGATGTGACATGTATTATTATAACTTTCCAAGTTCGCTTTCCTGAAGTTACTGGAAGTGGGCCAGGGGAAATCTTGTGTGTGAGAGAGGATATATATATATATACATATATATATATGTCTGTGCGTGTTTTCTGTGCCCATGGATGTATGTGAGAGACACCTAGGGAAAAATAGAACGAAAAACAGTAAATCTGATGACATGTATCCACGTTCTATATATTAATGTGAAGAATTATCGCTAACAATTATCATAAAATGGATTAAATGATTTTTAAATCTCGAAAAACGATATATGTTTTGGGCAAAATATATTTTTTCAATCTTCAAAAAAAGGGGGAAATTTAGAAATAGAAAAACATATTAGGTTGATTCTTGATAGTCATAGAGACCGATGGTATTATTATATATAGCCAGATAGCTATTTGGTCCTTTAACAGAATAGTTGAACTCAGACCCAGGCACGCCTGCTGCATGTACACTTAATTGAAATGCTGTCAGACAAACGTTGCTGACGAATTCAGGGTACATCGTTAGTTATGAGGACAGATGATAGTGTAAATTCATAATTCAGGGAAACAACGGTATATTAATAAAATAAAACTAATAAAAAATAGATTCTGATAGGAGAGATGTTTAAATATATCTTCAAGTCGAAGAAACTCTAATATGAAAACGAAGTGGAAGCGTCATTTAAAATTGTTATTGTGCTACAGACATACCATTCTCATAACGGAGAGGTAACTCGTCCGGAAAATTCTAGAAGTCAAGACCACTGAATTAACTCCAATATGACATTACATCTTTTTATGGTAATACATAGAAATGTGTGCGTGCGCGTGTGTTTGTATTTTCATATATATATATATATATATATATATATATATATATATATATA
>NC_068983.1:1994138-1994916 GCF_001194135.2 Octopus bimaculoides | reverse complement strand
CTCACATAAGAACGAGATACTGCAGCAGCCTCGGTTTCAGAGGACCTCAGCTCTTCAATGCCCTGCCAAAACATTTGAGAGACATGCAAGACATGGATGCGGAGGTCTTCAAGACAAAACTTGACACTTTCTTCTCCACGATACCAGACGAACCAATGGCTGGTAATGAAACGCAGTTTAGGGCAGCTATGTCAAATTCTCTTATACACCAGATGTGCCATCAAAACTCTTGATTGGACCATGTCAGGTGGGGGAGAAGAGCCATGCAAGGAACGTGAATATCACGGTGGTGCACCAGCATGACCGCAGCCACTTGGCTGAAACACATAAATAAATAAAACAAAATATATATATATATATACGTTTGTGTGTATGTATGTGTGTATAATATATTATATGATAAAAAGGAGACGGACGCTCGAGATGTTGTTAGTCCATATATATCATGAATTCCTCAACACCCGTTTCGACGTGGACACCCCAAAATATCCTGCTGGATAGATAATGGTCAGCAGTGCACCGATCTCTTCAGGAGGTTTACGATAAGATGCGCAGCAAAAAAAAAAAAAAAAAAAAAAAAAACAAAAAAAAACATGTTAACCTAAAAAGAAAGTCCTACAACATTTAACGTATTTATGTTTACATGGAATCAGGCTTTCACACTCAAACATGTGACTTGTAAACGTAAACATATTCATAGAAAAACATATGACGAATACAAACGCATACATACACACTCATCAAAATATAAAGATACACATTTACATATTTATTAATA
>NC_068983.1:1980841-1994038 GCF_001194135.2 Octopus bimaculoides | reverse complement strand
TATATATACATATATATTATATATATATACTTATATATATATACATATATCTTATATATATATACGTATATATATATACATATATATATATATACATGTGTGTGTGTGTGTGTGTGTGTATATATATATAAACACATGTATAGGTGTTTGTGTGTGTATTAATGTATGTATATGATATGCGTATTCCTGTGTAAGCTATTGGTTGTCGAATGATTTGTCTAAATGTGTTTCTTGAGAAATCAATTTTGGGCGCCAAACATGGAAAACATGATTACTTTTCTTCCTATGAAATCTGGAAATTTATTTAGTGATGATGTTCTCTGAGATTGGTGACGTCAAGTCTGTTCAAATCTCGATACTCTTTAATTGTATTCTTACCGAATGCAGGTTAGTACTTGCACTTTATGGTTCCATCGGCCCATTAAAGGTATTCCCTTCTAATGGCACTCAACCTTGTGGAGCTCATTCACGGAAATGACTTTTGCTGTAATTGGCGCCGTGTATATTAATACTTCATTACAAGTGGAACATTTTTCATCCCTGTGCTCCATAATCATTTCATCTCTATGGCGAGGCCCTCATACTTCTCAACATTCTCATCTCTCTGATGTTGTCTTGTATATTATTTCATGCCTCTACCATATTATTTCGTTTCTTTTCTTTTATAGTATGGTGAATCTCTATGGCGATATTTCGTAAAAACCGTTCTTCTTCTTCTGCTTCTTCTTCTTTTGCTTCTTCTTCTTCAGCTTCTTCTTCTTCTGCTTCTTCTTCTTCTGCTTCTTCTTCTTCTTCTCCTTCTTCTCCTTCTGCTTCATTATTATTAAGGCTGCTAGCTGATTGAATCGTTAGCACACCAGGCAAAACGCTTAGCGGTATTTCGTCCGTCCTCACGTTCTGAGTTGAAATTCCACCGAGGTCGACTTTGCCATTTATCCTTTCGGGGGTCAATGAAATAAGTACCAGTTATACACTTCGGGCGATGTAATCGACCAGCCCCTCCCCAAATTTTCCGGCCTTTGGCCTATAGTAGAAGAGATTATTATTATAGCTGTTGTTATGTTGTAGTTGTTATTGTTATTTGAGCGTGGAGCTGGCAGGATCGTTGACCCTTCTGTCAAAATGCTTAGCGGCTTTTCTTCTGACAGTTTAAGTTTAGCCGAGATGCACTTTGTCTTTCAAATTTTCGGTGTCAATGAAATGTTGGGGCAATCATCTACTGACGTCAATTTAATAGACTTGCTCCGTCCCCTCAAATTACTGTGGGCAACCTTGTCATTTTTACCGTTGTTGTTGATAGTGTATGCATCTGCGAAACACACTGGAACACGGTTTGCAAGCTGTTATTCGGTTAAGTATCTAAAAACGTGTTAATGTTATATTTTTGTTTTCTGGTTCGTGTCGCAGCCAACCAATACCCACCTGGGCCTGCTGGAAACTCTCTCGATTGCCACATAGTGGCAAAAATATCTTTCAAAAAAATGTTATTCCGAATTATCTCAAAAGCAAATCGTATCATAGTAAATGTCAGATCCAGTGACGAGATGATTGTGAAGGAGGGGCTGTCACAGCCAGAACAATGGTGATGGAAATGATTTCCCTGTATTAATATCCATTGCAAATTGTATAAGTAGCTGTGACAAGGCGTGTTGGATATTCAAAACAACTTAATAATAACATAACCCACCACCACCACCACCACCACCGACAGCAAAGAGTAATATGTTGAAGAACTACCTCTTTTATTGTAAGCAACTGATTTCTTACAGAGAAGAGAAATACCACAACTTTCACCAACACAGCAGTCGACACTGCAACAGTTTTAAAACTATCGCCGCTACCGCCAACGTCACCGCCAACGTCACCGCTCTTCCATTCAGAAAGAAAAACGTCACCGCCACCGCCACCCCCATAATGACTGCTGCATCCACTCACTCGTCCAGTGATGCAAGCACAAAGAGCAGCAAAGGCTACAGCAGAAGCAACACCAGTAGCAACGATAACAAAGTCTACTATGAAGAATGGGAAAAATGTGGGTAGTTTGCCAGAGCATCGAGGATATGGGAAGAGATTGAAGTAGAATTGGAAAACACATCGCAGTCGAAAACCTTGCTAACGAGGAGAAGAAGAAGCAAAAGCCTTGCGTTTCCTGAATGCATTATAGAAGAAACCAGGAGAGGCATGATAGCCTAGGGTTGTATAGACGAAAGGAAAGGACGGCTCAAGCCTCAGTAGAAAAGTGCGTCACATCCGTTCTGACTCTTATCAGTCATGTCACGTAATCCTGCACAATTGCTGGCAGACTGTCTACGAGTATCGAAGAGAAAAGACCGCAGCATAGCCTCTCTCAGAAGCGAGAAATTTATACTGATACCCTCATATCTTTGCTGGCACATAGCAAATAAAGTACTCGTGGAAAGGGATGGAGGGTTTGAACTAGATCAACCAGCAGGGAACCTAAAGCATGACCGGCCTGATTCACTTGCCAGATAGAGCCCTTTGGTTTGAAGTTGTTATTGGCGTTAGAAAGCTGACAGCCAATATGTTACATATGTTAGGCTACTTACTGTCTAAAAGATCTCTGCCTACGGCTAAAAAAATATGAAAGGAGAATCCGTTATTTTTCTCAATGCCACAATATCAAGAACTTCCACAGAGAGGTGCAGTCACAAAGGCAACAACAAAACGCACCACCAAACCTGTCATAACGTCTCCCTTTTTTACCCTCATCCACGGCGTCACATAAGAACAGACATAGAAACATACCAGTATTTATTTCTATGCTTCTCCATGTCATCACTTGAGAGCAATAGGGAAACGCACAACAACAACAAATGAAATTGAAACAACAACATTTCAGGAAAACAAACACTATAACAACCTCAGTAAAAAAGAAGAGCAACAGCCAAATGCACAAAAGACACCTGATTCGACTTCCCTGATCGAGACAAAACAGCAGTGAATCGAGGAAATACATAGAAGAGAAATATAAAACGATAGATACACACGAGGAAAGATGTGCTGACCATACAGCAGAAATGCCATTCCTTTGTCGTATTGATATTGCAAACATTGTCATGAAGTGTCAGACCTTTGACTCGGACACATACCAGACGCAAGGGATCCATTGAAGGAAGCCCAACCCATATTGAAGACTGGATTCTCCGCTCTTCAATTAAACCAAAGCAAGGGATCGTCTTTACGTAATTTTTTTCTGATTTACATGGAAAAATAGCACGTAACTTGAGGTTGGCTTTGAAGTAAATCTTCTTACAGAACGATTTTGTGTTATTGGATATTGATGTAGAAGCAATGAGTAATACGAAGATTTCCATCGATGATACGACAGGTACGCTCCTCTTGTCCGACCTGGATCAGGAGGAATAATAATGTTGATTCAGAAAGTTCTCGATCTCAAATCGTGAACAATCTTCCTGGCTTCGGACTGTAAATCGGAGGTATAGATCGTCTCCAATAGTAAAGATAGCACTGTCGGTCTAGTGGCCGTATATACCTCGACCTTAGCAGGATTGCTAGATATCTTCAGTCAGCTGGAAGTGTCTTTGAAAGCATCTCTCTCTTTAGTACTAGTGGGCCACTACATCATCATCTATAATGCACACCAGATTAATTGAGGCTTGTCGATAGGAGTGCATGGTGCAAAAGCTCTATAACCTGAGCAGACGTTTGCAACTGACGGAGAGGTACCAATTAGAATTCCGGAAGGTACCAGTGTCGACGCGGAGTAATCCATTCTACTAGAACCTATTTTTGATAGGACGTTTATTTAGGTTGCAGCCAGGAACATTATAAGATTTCCCCAATTTCAACCATTCGGCCACACACACTACAACGTTTTTAGTTGCAAGGTTGACCTAGATAGATTTCACAGAGACCTGGCTACTAGAAGCTGAACGCCTCATTCCTGACGAGTAGATTAAACAGAAACTAAAGTAACATTTTAACTATTCAGCTTCCGACTGAAGTAAATTCCATTACCTAGAGATACTGTGCCCACTCAATATATTGTGACTGCTGATATACAGAGAAACAGATATACAGATATGAACTGATGTATTGGCCATTTGTCAGATATTCCGTCTTTGTCTTTGACTGAGCTACAATTTTGCGTCAAACAGAGTACAAGAAGGGCATGTGGTGCTACCAAATGCTTACTGTTTTCTACTGGTCGGTCAATACGGTCAGTAGAACTCCCACTTTGTAATTCTATACAAGACTTGTGATGGCGGAAATGAAGAGTTTCTCGCAGAAACTCTAGGTATGGATTAAGGTCTACTGGCTGGTCTTTCCCAAAGAGCTTTCGACCAAAGAACTTGGGATAAGTTCCAGAAAGGCTTGTCTTGGCAGTGCGAGTAGGAATAAGGTTTAGGTACACCGAAGTACCGCCAGCCGGACTTATATAAAATTCACGCAGAGCAACGAAATAAATCTTCAATCATTCGCTTAGTCTCCCGGCATTACTGATCTGTAGAGTTTGCCAAACAGCTGCTGTTGTACCTGGAATGGATCTGGCTTTTAGCTGAGTCTATCGTAATGATCCCCACAGCACCCTCGTTTGGCCTGGGAGGGCAGTCAAATCACCTCTATCTGTTGGCTATCTCGAAAACGTTTGTGTGGTGAACGAGATGGAAGCCACGGAAGATAGACATTTTACTTTTTGGTCAGCTGTCATTGTCTTACACAGGAAAAATGAATATAAGGATAAATGCATGATGCTGCCCAGAATAAGTTTCTCTAAAAGGTGGGGCTGAGGTGAGAGAAACAAATATGGTACGATTGAACAGATATCTTCTGAGTATGCTTCTTGAGTCTAAGAGTCAGTCAATAAACGACGACATTTGCTTTTTGTGGAGACGGCCATTAAGGTTTAATGCGATTTCCTCGATTACCTTTTAACTGTTATTCCTCTTATTCAGCAAATTCTGTCTGATGCATTGTTTATATTCCTTATGCCTACCCTCCGTGTTTCTAATTTTTTAAAATTGTATTTGCCGCCGCCGCCGCCGCTGTTATCGTTGTTGTTGTTGTTCTTCTTCTTCTTCTTTTTCCTCTTCTTCTTATTGAGTCAGAGAGCATCGCATGCCATCAAGGCGACACTGGGGTAAAATATGCGAAGCCCAGTATAGCCATCATAACTACTCGTCTGATAAGGGTATACCAGGCATTTGCATCCCAACCATATGGGCGGTACATGATGCTCTCATCAACAGCGCATCGCCTTGCAGATGGAGCCCAATTGGACTCTTCTTCAGGTCGAGTAACCCATCCAGCTCAAAAGGTCCCTGAATAAAGTTTGTTTAAAATTGATGAATGAATTATCCAAACTCCACAGAATTCCTCTCAACACATGGCTGTGACGCTCTCCCGACTACTTCTGCTCGTGGTCAGTGATACACCCATCGTCAGCCACGAACGGACAAGCTCAGTTGATTCAGGTCAAACAATTGACAAGCAACTATGTGATATTGAGCAGAATATTTTCTGTAGCCATCTTTTATACTAAGATAAAACAATGTTTGTGATAACACTTCGAATCAGTTAAGATCAGGAGCCATGAGAGCAACTACCTGCTATTGCATATTTGAAAAATGATTGTTATTATTATTATTATTATTATTATTATTATTTTATTGATGTCGCAGATTGAATATATCCTGTGCACCGAGGATTTGTACAGCCTCTTTAGTTAGAACAAGGCCGTCTGTCAGACAGTACTTTACGCAGCAGTTGTTGTCTGTTTCTAGACATTTACCTGATTCCGTTTTATTTATTTCTTCATTAAACAAATAATAATTAGCAACATTTACGGGTGTTGCTAGTCCCCTACGTCTGGAGTAACTGTAAGAAATATTTGACACTGTCAAGGCAGCAGCATCCACAATTAAGCAAACGAACGCACTCTATATTTTATTTATTTATTTATGTGTTTCAGCCAAGTGGCTGCGGTCATGCTGGTGCACCACCGTGTCTTCAAATGAAAAAAATCAAATCAAACTTTTCTTTTCAAAGAGACAACCAAAATATAAAAAAAAAGAATACGCGACTAAAGATTGGCGTTTAAACGGATATACATATACTTGTAGAAGAGAAGGGCGGAAAACATGGTGCCGCCAGAAATATCATCATGATTGAGGGAAAGAAAACCAATACAAACCGGAATGACGTCAATAATGATAACAATAAGCATTCTTTTACAAACCTTTGATTGAATGAAACGACAGGACATGTGAATTCAAGGAAAAGAAGTAAATGAAGAGGTGGGAAAAAAAGGGGTGTTTTCTTTTTTTATTTCCGACCAATTTATGAAAGAAAGCACAAGTTGAAATTTTGTATACCTCTAGTTTCCAAAAATATATGCTGTCTATAATAATGGTTCAAAAGAGCTAGTACTTAAGATGATGAAAACAACGTAGTGTATATGGAAGTGTGTGTTTCAACTTTAAGTTCAAAGTATGTGGAGGGGGTGGCGAGGAGTGTGGAGATCACGTGGTATACATTTCTTCAATGGCTTCTGAAGAAATGCATGAGTATCTCTAATACTAAAACCATGAACAGATGTATTTCCTCATAATTTTAGCATTCCTTGGTCTTACCTTTGCATAGTAGTAGACATATATGTGACTAGAGTGATTACCCTCAGAAAGCAATTGTCTGCTAGGGTCATTTATGTCTGCTTGGACCATCCAGATGCTAATGATCCTCAAACATCGCAATGCTACCTGCAAACTATATATAGCCAAGGGTAGACACAAAGTTAGAGTGAAATTAGTGATACAGAGCCAAAGGATCAGTTACAATGAGTGCGACAATAAAATATATATGAGTCATATGGCAAGGAAATACAGAAATGAGAATTTCGGATAAGAATAGCAGGTCTTAGATTTGAACTCTGCCCGCTGAGGGCCAAAAGCGGTGAATGCAGGTACAAATGAAACAAATCACTGGATGCCACTTACAAAGAAGATTCCGACAGCGCTGGCTGCCTGTAGTTTACAATTCGAAAGAAGAACTACAGCAAAGTCTCAGAGAAGAGAGCCAGTAATAATACGCTGCTTAAGAAGATGGGTTTCGATTCTAGTTACCATAGGTGATGAATTGTTGAAAAATATGTCTGGGATCCATTTGTAGTGGTAAAATTGTGATTGAGCTTTGTGAGGTAACTCATGGTTCAGCTAACGCGGCTCTGATTCAAGGACATATTATTGCGGTACCAAGCTTCAAGACAAGGACCGTATCTGAAAATTGTCGTAATCGTTAAGTTGTCTGATCCTGTCTAAATAGTTGGAGGTTTCTATACACTTTGGATAGTTTATACTAAATTTTTTACGTTTTTAATTTCTCTTTAAATTTTAATTTAACGAATTTTAAATCAATCCGTCAACGTTATACCATTTTCCTTATAACCCCACTCTCGTCCATTAGTTATAAATATAAATGCATACGTTTTGTGACAGAAATTTCGCGTCTCACCTATTGCATGTGTCGGGTTTTCTAGTCAACTAGAAAAACGTGTTGATGGTATCTATGGCAGCTTCCTCGCAGAATCGTTAGCATATCGGACAAAAAGCTTAGCAGCATTTCTTCTATCGTTCTTTCTTTCGAATGCTGCCAGCTTGAACTTTGCCTTTCATCCTTTGGAGTTCGATAAAATAAAGTATGAGTGAGATGCTGGGATCCATGTAATATTCGATCCCGTCCCCGTTGATATGGTTGACGTGGTGCCAAACTTTTAAACAATTATCATTTTATTTTCATGGCGGGTTTGTTCACCACCAGCGACTTGTGGGCCATGGGTACGCGTGATTCTTTGGTTCAGTTTGGTTCCTTAATATTGTATGCACACTCTATAACGCATATGGAGAATATTGTTGTTGTGATGTTGACGATTCTCTGTCATGAACTGGGTTGATATTCATCTTATTTCTTTTTATCGATACGTAGGAATAGAAATACGGATGAATGAAAATATTTAGTGCATTGTCTGTCGGGTGAAATAATTTACAAATGATCAATGGAGAGTGGGCCGAGGGAAACACATGAGGGAGAGAAAAATGTTATTGGATGGAGGGGCTACTGAGCAGATGGCTTTGTAGGGATGAGTATGGAATACTTTATAATAGTTTTAGAAATCCCATTGACAGGAAACAATATCTGTGTGAGGCAGTAGTTAAAATACAAAGGAATTACGTAACTCTTGTGAGAGCGTTATTAATACACAGACGCACACAACGACATACATAATACATACATACGTACGTGCGTGCACCCATACACACACACACACACGCACAAGCACACACATGCATATATATATATATATAAACGACATGCACGCACACATGCTTTTTTTCAATTCGAGTTAACGCTAAATTAAATAATTACTTGGTACTTTTTCTTTGTATGATGATTTTGCAAGAAAAGTGGTGGCAGTGACTTCGAAACTTCGGTCTCTTAGCTTTTGTCCAATGAAGGCTAGCAGGCCTAAATTTCGAAGTCACCATAAACTCTCTTCTTGAAAAAGTTTATATTTCATACATGCATAAATATATTATATATATACATATATATATATATTATATATATACTCTCTATTCAGCTATTCTCTTTAGTCATTGCACGTTGGTGGCTTGCTTTAAGCTTATAAAATACTATATATATATATATATATATATATATATATATATATATATATATTATATGTAAATTGACATTTTTTGGCAGTTCCAAATTGACTACATTTCATTTTTTTTAAAGTTGTTTGACGGGTGCAATGACGCCTGCAGCAGTGCCGAACTCTGAACTCCTATTCCATCATTCAAGAGATTTAAGGAATATTATCAATACAACAGGGTTGAAGTAGACTTAAAAAAGATATAAGATTTGAATGTTTATATATGCTGTTACAACGACAGAATCGGATGTATAGTGTTGACATGTTACGCATTTTATTTTCAACTGTAATTAGACGATATTAAATAACCATAATATTTATTGTTTAAGGTAACGTAGTGATGCCTCCACTGAAGCAAAATATTACAGATATAAACCATGCACGTGGTAAACTAGTTTGTATGCAGATGAAACTTGTGGGGTTTTAATAAGAAATTTTAGAGTGCATCGTCTGAATAATAATGATTGCTGCATACGGGTATTTTCATCATAATATTACAGATTATATGCAGCGAATGCAAGACTGAGAAAGCCCTGTTGAAACATGCTTCATCGAACGCGTTCAATACAATCGTTCTATGTAAAAAATGAGAGACGGATAATAACGTATAATTCTGTAATTTTATTAAGATAATCTCCTGTCTGACATGACTGGGTTGTCACAGGAAACGGTATCGTCAAATAATAGATATAACAAAGAAAGAATGATACTCTCGTAAGAGACCGTCGTGTGGAATTTTGGGGACATAAACTCCTTTAGATGTGTGTCAATGAAAACAGATTGTGGGTAAAATAACTCAACGGGTATTTTAGATCACGTTTTTTGCCATCACGTGAGGGATGTGAGAAATTTTGGTGGCCTGACGTTGGTTAATCGGGTCACAGAGCTTGACAAACGCTAATAACTGCTGCATTGCTCATTCAAAGAGTTGCAAGAAATGGAAAATTTGAGACATTTTTCACAGTTGGAAGAAGAATAGACGTACTCAGTGAGTGCTCATTGGTATGTGGTAGGCTGACCAATAATTCGCTTAATAAATATACGTGTATGTATATATATATATATATATATATATATATATATATTGATAGATAGATAGATAGATAGATACTCATATGCATACGTATAAAGATATACAAGTATTAGTATATAAAAATGCGTGTGTGTGTTTTATATAAACTTACATATATCTGTATGAATGTGTATATTGCTCTATTTATATATATTTATGTAGGTATATACTTAATCATATATATACTAACGCGTATGTATATACATACATACATATATATATATATATATATACAAGCATAAATACATATTCTTTTACACTCACACACACGCACATATATATATATTTATGCATATAAAAACAAGGTTCGTGTATGTATATATATATATATGTGTGTGTATGCGTGTATATCAGTATATATACGTGTGTGTATGCGAGTATGTAAATAAGTTATATTTTCTATCCTACTTAATATTACAGTTAACGGTCAGTGACATATGCAGAGCCACAACAGTGATGGCTCTTTACGTTCTGAGTTCAAATCTCACCGAACTCAACTTGTCCTTCCACGACTCTAGCATCGGCAAAATATAGAACCAACGAGTTACTGGGGTCGATGCTATAGGCTAATCCCTTATTTAAAGACTGTTAGATTGTGCCTAAATTCTGAACAATTTGTGTTATATTTATTAGCTATTTCTTCAGTAGTTAATGACATTAATTAGTCATTGCTCATTATTTATTCATTCCTTGACAACAAAATTCAGATTTTCAGATCAGTTTTGTCCACTTAGCAGGACACTCTTTTCCTTGATTTCTTTAAAAAATGTTTTTATTTCCTCTCTCTCTCTTTCTCTCTCTCTTTATTATTCATTCTCATCTTTTTCGTACTCAATACTCACTCTCCAGCATCCCTCCCTCTATTTTTATACTTTCTCTTTCTTTCGGGCACTCACATGCTCCTGTCTAAGCTTTTAGATAACATTACTTTTTTTCCAATTATGAGATATTATGTAAGAGTTTATTTGAATTATGGAATTAGTATCCTCTGTGAATCCAAAAGGTTTATCAGAAAGGACCAGGTTGTAAGGAAAGATTAAGAAATGAACATATAAATATATACATATATATATATACATATGTATGTACGTGTATGTACAGAAAACCAAAGACGAAGACAGGTGAGGGATATATCTGTTTGGTTCCATTTTTTAGTTTTTGCCATTTTGAAGCAGGTCTAAACATTAGGCGATAGCCCACTCACCGGACGCAGGTTTGTATTGTCTAAAGTTGTTTGAACTGAATTTGATTTCGGATGAAACGTAGTCTTAATTGCATGACCGACGTTCTTTCGCAGAAAACTTTTCCTCTGGAACGATTGTTTCTTTTGATTTATACTTTGAACAGCGTTTCTGTTTCCTAGTCGTGAAAACCTAATCTGTAACATACTTAAAGTGTTCATATGACCTAGACTGTCCACGCTTGTGTCCCTTTCTATGACGCTCTTCACTGGTATAAAGCATAAGCAGACGTTAATTACTCTGTAGAAATGTTCCATTCGTAATGAAAATATCCCATAAAGAATCGGGTTGAGAGCACTGTGTGTCATAAAGATGGCTTCGGAAACGTGCAGTGATTTCTTCATACCTATGGTGTAGTTACTGTATATTCTAATGAGGTTCACTATGAAATATGGGGTGAGACATGTTAGAAAACCAATAATCACAGTCAAAGTCATTGTGACTACGCGCCGTTTGGAGGCCGAAACAAGAGACTGGTTTATCGAAATGCGGTTCGTCGTTTGTATAGATTTGTTGTTATAGGTTATTTGTGGTATATGGTTTGCTCTGCTCCACACAACACGTGTTATATTCGAGTAACAATAAAACATCACTGCTCCTGGTACGACCAAAATGTATGCCGTGAGAAAGGTGAAGTACACTTTGCGTTGCCATTCGTCTGTATAACCTTTACTGACACATTTCATCTGCGTGCTGCCATCAGATTTTGTTTCCTTTACTTGGACAAAAATCAAGAGCTGTGGAAGTGCGAATATAAACGCCATCACCCAGGCTAGAATAACTTTCGTTCGGATCTTTGGACGTTTTCTCAGGGACTGCAGAGGTTTGACAATCACCTGGTATCGATCTATACTCATTCCAGTCATCAGAAATGTTGTACTTGCCAATGTTACAATTTGCAGATAGACGCTGATCTTACAGACGACTTCTCCTAATATCCATTCTCCGAATGCAATAAAAAGTATTTCTGTGGTCATTGTAATCATTGCGACTGTCAAATCGCCAATAGCTAAGTTCACAAGAAATATATTTACTCTTTTTACAAGACGAGAACGTTTCCAGAATATGGCTGCGATTAAAGTTAGGTTTCCAACAATCGTTGCAATCATGATGATAGCTACGGACATAATCCTTTCCACTATGTCTGCTGTCCAAGCAGGAGATTTAATATCAGTTTCATAGGAGCTTTCATTCATATCGAAACCGGAACCGTTTTTGAGGTTAAACTCTGTGGAAACTTCAAATATATGCATCTTTCTTGTCAATGAATTACCAACAGATTTCAATGTTTAAATTCTCAACAGTTACCGTGAAGTTATCTTTATGAAATTAAAGCATTATTATGTAGTGCGTACATATTTTGCACATGCATGCATGCATATATACATATGTATATATATAATCTCACTACATATATTTGTGTGTGTGTGTGTATTACGTCCTAATATGATCCATATCGCAAATGTATCAAGCAATCTTTAATATTGAAATTGGATGAAATTATTAATTCAGCAATGATGGTGAATTATTTGAGGAAAAGAAAAAGTTGGAATATGAAGTGAATTTTGATAGTTCTATTGCGATCGTTGTGTTATATTAGTTACACGGCGCTAGACATTCTATAAGAATAATAGGTGTTGTAAACACATTTTTGAGAGATGCACTGTCTTAACCATTGTGTTGTAGTGACTTTATATCCGTAGAAGGTTTCTTGTGAGAGAAATTGGAAGTCGTTGAATCACCTGAAATTAAACAAACGAAGAAAATATATTAATGTGATAATATATAAACATATGATGGTTATATAACTCCATCACAATATATGTCTATAACAATAACGCATCTATATTTACATCTATAACATCAGTCAGGCCCTCGCTACTCCGAGTTTCAACTGTACGCACAAAAGATATGCAGGTAAGTTGCGATTGGAAAATTGGCGGGATTAGCATATTTATATATACTTTTTCTAGACTGTAGGTTAGAGTTTGAGATGGAGAGGACCAAGATATCACACACACACACACACACACGTATATATACATGCTTATGAATCTGTGTCGCAAGATTCCTAATGTCAAAAGAAAAGTAATAAACTAGTGAACAACGAATATATAATGCGTGTGTCTATTTGGCAAGCACAAAAAGAAATCACCATCCCCAAATATTACTATATATATATATATATATAT
>NC_068983.1:1977695-1980620 GCF_001194135.2 Octopus bimaculoides | reverse complement strand
GAGAGAGAGAGGCCGTCAGAATTTAGGAAAAAAAATCTTTTTTATTTCTTCATTATTATTAACGCGTTCGTTCTTTCTCGAACTTGTCAAATAAAATTTTGTGAATGTACAAACAGCTTGTTCTTTTATAGAAAACATGTCTTTTGGTTTGGGGGTTTTGTTTAGAAGAAGAGAACACATTTTGTTTTGGTGGGGGTGAGGTTCCATGACAATAGAGACAGATAGATAGAAACATAGGTCGGCAGATAGTTAGATAGATAAATAGGTAGTCAGACTGACAGATAGATTTTTCAAAAATTCTGACGATTTTTCTTCTCAATATTGAATTTCAGTACACCACACCTAACACTCCACACACAATATATGCATGTATATATGTATATACATTTATATATATACGCATATGTGTGTGTACATGCATTACACGCATAAATGTATATATGTATACATATATATTCATATCAGCATGTATGTATGTGTGTATGTGTTATAATTATGACAACAAATATTGCAAATCACAAAAAAAACTGAAAAAATAATTAATTATAAACTGAAAGCAGAGGCAATTTTTTTTATTTTCCGTAAAACACAAAATCCATTGAAAGCCTTTATGGTGTTGTATGAAGCCAGTACAGAGGCTGAGTTAAAGTTCTACAGTCAGAGCTCGCTATAACCTTACCAGCTTTTGAAGCTTGTATTGAAGCTTGACAGAAACTCAAACGAACACAAATGCATTATGATTTCATTGTGTAATGAAGCGATAGGACAATAGTAATGTAATTATATATACCCATATAAACTAGTGTATTACTCGCCATATGACACGGAACTTTAGAAACACACATTTGTAATATGGATATTATCAGGAAATATGGATACTATCAGGAAATATGGCATACGTACAATAATTATAATTTAACGTGAAGTATATTTGCCACTTAAGTGTGGCTAACCACTAAGGGTGGATGCTACTGTAGCTTGTCGTGCAGCTACTGTTTATACCTCGTTCAGAGATTTATTATTAATTATGATTTAGCCTTTCTTAAATTTCTTGGTGCTTATAGAAAATGATGAAACGAATACTAATTGCTGAAAGAAAAATATTTATTGCCTTAAACTAAAATTAAACAAATCATATGCAAAAACAAAAATACAATTGGAAACAAAATTGCTATTCGCATCTATTTTATATCATGAAAGTTCACACACGCACACACTCACACATACATCTAACCCACACACACATTAAATAATGCCATTGCCTTCACTTTAGCGTGCATAATTACATCCACGTTGATACTTCACAGGAAGTAAAACCACATAAACATATCTTATCATGTTATGCTGTTTATTATTTCCGTTTCAGCAAATAAAAAAAAAAGATAGAATACGTAGTCATATATTTGTTACGTTTGTATAGTGGTTAGAAATACAATGATGATTCGTTGTTTTTCTGAGTATATTTAGGTATCAGGGCCGTGGTGACGTATGGAGCATGGTTTACGTCATCGGTCTAATAGCGCGCACATCTTGGTAAACATAAGAACCGTTAAATCCTATTCTTTCCGTGAAATACACCTACGTCTAATTGTTTACTCTAATCGCTAAAATAGACTAGTGAGGTAATTGCCCTAGACGGTGATAGGGTTAGGGTGGTGGTGGTAATGAATTACCATCAGACAACAACAACAACCCGAATACTTTAAATTGAGTGGACAACGTTAAATACAAACATGTGTTAAGAGATATTTAATGAGTGCTGGAGGGGTTTCACAGATTGTCATACGCCGACTTGCTTTTTGCCAGATGAAACTTTAACTTCCTCCTTTACCAAAAGTTGATTATTTCTTGAAAATCTTGTTAATATTTGGAAATTTAGATAAGATTCCTAGCATGAATTAATTTAAATAAAACAAGTGTCACGTTGCTTCCATCTCCAACATTTCACAACACTTGAACGATACATGCTAACAATCAATCTTATTTTATGTCTATCAAATTTGTATCAATAGATAGTTATGAATGTTCGACTAAGAATCTCGCTTTCCGACCTCTAAGTTCCAGTTCACCCAACTTTCATTCCAAATCTCGTGAAGTAACGCTTCGACAAAGAAAGAGTGAAAAATTTCGTAACGGATTAAAGTCAATATTTCGGTCGATCTGAACACTCAATCACTTTAATGAGGATGACCACCATTGCTATATTCCAAATATCAAAACATGCAATATTGTAAATATATATAATTGATAGATACATGTAAGTGTGTGTGTGTGTGTGTGTGTGTGTGTGTGTGTGTGTGTGTGTGTGTGTGTGTGTGTGTAAGCATAGGTGTGCGATAATTTGCAGATCATGACCGGTACTGCAACCAAAAAACGTGAGATGTCACGAGTCAAACTCGGCATGACTCTACCTCGGAATGCAGGGACCTGGAACGAAGACAGTAAAAACACCTGTGCAGCCATTCTTCAAAATTCACACATATATACATGCCCCTGTACTTGTTACAATCACACAAACATAGCCATCCATCCGTCCGTCTGTATGTGCGTGTGTGTATGTGTGGGCATGTGCCTCTGTGTGTGAACTTATACGCTTATAAATTCGCACACACATACACATTCGCATGGACATACACATGCACACACATACACATATATTCTTTTATCCTTTTACTTGTATCAGTCATTTGACTGCAGCCATGCTGGAGCATCACCTCGAAGGGTTTTAGTCGAACAAATCGATCCCAGGAATTATCTTTTAGGCCTAGTACTTATCTTTTGAACAGATGAGGTACGGGACCGAAAACACACCAGCACCGGTTGCCAAACGGTGATGGGTGACAAGCACAGGCACAAAGACACGCGCACATAGATATATACTTGTATGCATATATATATATATATATATATATATATATATATATA
>NC_068983.1:1969733-1977380 GCF_001194135.2 Octopus bimaculoides | reverse complement strand
ATATATATATATATATATATAATATAATATAATATAATATAGATAAATAGAGCGAGATAGATAAAAGGGAATACAGAGAAAGAGAGGTTTCTTTTCAAATTGATACGGTCAATTGATTGAAATTCCATTACAAATTATTTTTTTTTTAATCCTTTCTGTCATTACTCTTCCCATTGCATGTGAACATATTTGTAAAGAAACTCATTTTCTCACAAGGGCTGATGACCTTTGTAGTGTTTGGAAGCCAGCTTATTAAACTTCTTCACGATGTTCTGTTCTGAAGCAGAGATGTAGACGCTGCGGCATAGTTCATTTGTTAAAAGTGCCATAATTTAATAGAACGGTGAAAATCTTTAAATATGATAAACAAATGAAAGCAAACGACTATACTAGCGCCAGCGTATATACATATGTAAATTGAACGTGTATGCATCTGCGTTTTCGGAGTGATTGCGTCTGCGTGTATGAGTTAAAAATGTGTATATGTATGTATAATATATGTGTGTGTGTGTGTGTGTGTGTGAACAGACACAAGCACACATACACGTATCTAGTTCTGCAGTGACTTTCTATTCATAATATATATAAATTGTTTATCCAAAGAACGCCATAATGAACTTTGGCTGAGCCAGGTGTAATATGTGAAGCCTTTTTTATGTGGCCTTAAGCTGTTTTCCTTTCATTGTAAAGCTGGATCGAATGATCATTGACTAAAATCAATTAATAAGAAATATCGGTAATTCCAAGTTTGGACACTGTTTTCAAGGAGCTGGAGTATATGGCAAATTAGTTTTCCCCAGAGCGAAGTTGTACAAAGCTGTTAAACATAAATAAATTCGGATACACTGATTACACGTCTCTCTCTCTCTAGTCAGATTTACAGTTCCCTCTCTTTTCGCTCCCATTAAATACACACAGAACACATATATATGTTGTGCATGTATATAATACATATATATGCATATATACATCTGCAGTTAGATACGCATATATGTATACATATAAACACACACACACACATATATATATATATATGCATATCCACATACAAATACATACATATATTCTTTAATTCTCTTATGCCTTTATGTGTTGAAGTCCTGAGATTGTGGCCATCCTGGAGCACCTTCCTTGCCATCACCTTTTCAGTGGCCATTCATATATAATTGTCTTTCGACGAAGGAGGGATTTTGATATTTCTGCTGTCCTCTTTTGAGGCTTTTGCCGTGATATAGGTTCGGAGTGAGACCAATGTGTCTCTTGAAAACATCTACCCCTACTCCTTGAAGATCCCGCAGCTCATTTGGCAAGGTCTTGGGGTTTATGGAAGAGATCAGTGACGTCCGATTCGGGGTTAGTATAACTTTCGATACCAAGGCTTGGTGCCAGCTTGTCTAGGATCTCCAACACCCATATCACCCATACTTCCTCCGTCTTCGCTCCGGCGGTGTAGAGCCGGAGCTATTTCAGTATTTCCCAATAGGTCAGGTGTCCTATTGACGCAATCGTCTTGGGGTAGCACCGCTGAACTGACTCAAGTTCCACTACTAATTTGACACAATAGGGTGACCACAGTTAAGAACACTAGCCCAGACAACTGAGTAGAATTGTGCTCTATAGGACCTGCATTGTTCCCTGGTCCCTTGTTTTGAAGGTCCTCAGAGTTCATCCGGCCTTTTGCTTGCACATGGCCACCATCTGTACGTGAAACAAAACGTCGTTGCTTATATCAATCTCCAGACCACATTATATACATATTGTGTGTGTGTGTGTATATGTCTGCCTGACTGTTTGTATGTGTGCTTGTATGCATATATATACACACACACATGTATATATATACACATATGCATATATATATTTATAGCTCGAAAATCTCTAAGAGACAAAAGTAGTTACTCTGCTGAGAATTAATGTTTATCGCCATATCAATATAGTATACATATATATATATATATATATATGTATGCATGTGTGTGTTTGCGTGCGTGTGTTTTCGAGTCTGTGTGTGCTGCATGCTCCGCTTATATACAAGCTTTCTATTTATGGCCCCTTCCTTGGCGCCCCATCTACTCTTATTTTGAGGTGATTTTTTTTTTTACATCATCTCATTTTAATTTTATTCCTAGTTGTTTATTCTTGTGTTTATCTTGATAACGTGCAGGTGTTGGCGAGCTATTTTGTCCTCTTGTCTCTTAGGCCCGAGAGAAATCCTTTAACATTTTGAAGTGGGATGAGTTTTTTTTCTCTTTACCTTTTCTTCTTTTTTATTTTTTCCCCATCCTATTTCTCTTTTTTGTTTTTTCCTCTATTTCAATTCCTTGAACGTGTTGATAAATTTACTACCATGTATATTCAACATCAAAATAACGTTCCCTATTCATTTTCTCTGCTGGAACCGAGATGAGAGAGTTATTATGCATTCTATACTATTTGTATGAAAAATTCCAGAAGCCTAATTTTACTCTTAATTTACCTGAAGAAAACGGTTCCTTTACACTATGTAATTGTTTTGTTCATTAATAAAACACACGTCTGAAACAACTGTAGTGAACTTCAGCCGATCTGTGCTATAGTTTATACTTTGCCACATTCAGAAATTTTCCTGCGTTGGACCTTGAGCTTATAGCGGACCGTGGAATACGTGCCGGATTATACTCCTGTGTAATTGATCCATACTTGTGAATGTATACACAACGTGAAGGACAAATCCGAACTTACATTACTAAGTACGTGAGTATCTGTACGCGCTCAGTTAGTGCACAGATGCGCAATTTGTCACTCTATCTTGGTACCTATTCACTTTTGCTCTAATAATACACTTTCATTGATTCGACACAAATCTTTCTGGAATCATATGCAATAGATAAGGAAAATGAACAGTATTGAAAAGTTTTCACTGGGTATGGTTCACATTCTAAATAGATTTAAATATGGTTGATAAGTTACTTCTTCACCACATACATATTCACAGTGAAAGGTTACAGTACACACATTTCTTCGTATATAAGATAACATGTATCCTACAATAAGTGTCTTCGCAACCCGTTGCAAGGCACATCGTTCCGCTAAATTGTAAACAATTGCTTTCCCTCCTGCATTTAATGGCGAATAGATGCAGTTCAATTTATAATTTTATTTTGCGAGAAAATTGTATAAAATTTTCAAACCTTCTACATTAATTCGTTGTGAAATATCTACAGTGAATGTGAATACGCTAAGTTGTACGTGTTATTATTTCTGAAATGGACACAATTTAAATATTATTCTGTAACTATTGATTCATATTAATCCTAAGACAAGAAATATTTCTCCCCTATCACTGAGCTTTTACAAACATTCTATTATTTAGATACTGTGTTACCACACAAATACTATTCAACATACATCTTTAACATGAAATATTCACATTCTAAATGTACATGTGCGCTAGACCTGGTGGTCAACTCTGACGGGAATATTAAAGGCAGCAACATTTGTTTGGCCGAATGCATTGATAAAATTATATTTCATCGGCTGACAATATGAATGACACTCGACATCAGGGTTAAATGCAAAATAATAGAAGTTTGTCGTCTTAAGTTCTTCTGTTTTATTATTGGTAGTAGTTGAATAGAACACAAATGCTGAATGGAGTCGGAATGACGAGTTTAATGTCGTGGCCTAATTCTATAGCAGAATGTTCTCATGATAATTTAGTTGAGCTGCTTGTGTGATTCTGTGTAGATGGCAGATAGATAGCTATAGGTAAAATGATAGATCGACAGATAGGTAGGTAGAGAGAGAAAATAAAATAGAAAGAGAAAGAAAAAGTAAGAGGACGAGAGAAAGTAGAAGAGAGTGAGAGAGAGAGGTGCATGGTTGGTTTTGAATTAGTATCTGTTTGACCATTATATTTTGCGAAATTGTTGACCAGTCAGGTTGTTGAAAGCAATCCACGATTGCATCACTATCTGTGCAGCACTGTCCAGCACTGTTCGTCTTCCTGTTGTTCGCTTCTGTTTTATAAATCGGGTTTAGTTTAATGAAAGCTTAACTGATTTCCAATCAACAACTTTGGGTGTGGTCGATATGAACTGGTTACACATCAATGGTTACATTTGGTCATGACGTCATTATCACTCAATTTGTAAGATATTGTTTCGTTGGTTGTTAAAACCGTTTAATTGAAAAAAAAGAATTTAGGTTCAAATTGCGACATTAAAACTGCTACGTATCTATTCTATCTGGAAATAGGATAGTGTTGAAACTGTTCTATTACAGAAATGTTTCACTCTCCTAAAACATTTCGCAATGCAACTTTTCACTCCAGAATTGGAAATTTTATGTTTGAACAGTTAATTTTCAATGCTTTGATAATAAAACGCACCTCGTGAGACATTCAGTTGTCTAATCAGCAAATAGATCACATGTCTGACAGTTCATATAAGTACTATTCTGTTACACTGTCAGTAAATTTAGGACTATACTGGCTGCTGCATTCATAAACACGAGAACAAATACGGAAGAAAAAAAAAGATTTAATCGAAATCAATCAAGATTCAACAAGTGGTTCCTGAAAGCTTTCTGTCTGTCTCTCTCTCTATTGCTACTGAAATAATGAGTGTTTTCCAGATTTAACTATACACAACGCTCTTTCCTCGCAGGATTTCACTTCACATACATTGTACCAAACAATTCATCCTAAAACTTCTCTTGTGAAACAACGCCTCTCTGCTTTTGGGGTTTTCCTTTCCTATTATTTTCTCTTATTTACTACAGTTAAACTGAACATCAACCATATCAATATTACCAGCTTATGAGGATCTGAAATGCTATTGGACACTTTTCGTATTCATTTAAATCATTCAAATATAATCAACCAACAATTTTCCAGCATCGCTTTTCAGGACAATAAAAAAATGCTTCACAAAGAACACCGATTTATCTGACTATTTATTCAGCGTTTGCACCTGCACCAATCTTAGACATTATTTCAAGACATCAGTTACAAATAGACTAGCTGACATTTTATCGGCAACACTATTGCGTTGACATGCTCCGAATGAAACGGTCCAACGCAATCAACCATTTCTGATACACCAATGACATATTTTAAAGAAAGTTTCCATGTAATAGAGAGATTACAAGAAATCGCAAACCAATATCCCTGAATTTACACACTCAGTTGAAAATAAAGAACGGACGTAAATTTTGGTTGATCAAATCTTTTGATTCGAAAAATGCATGTGGTGCACTGTAGCAGAATTAACTATATAGGCACAGGAGTGGCTGCGTGATAAGTATCTTGCTAACCAACAACATGGTTCCCGGTTCAATCCTACTGCGTGGCACCTTGGGCGAGTATCTTCTATAGATTCGGGCCGACCACCAAAGCCTTGTGAGTGGATTTGGTAGATGGTAACTGAAAGAAGCCCATCGTATATATATATATATATATATATATATATATATATAATGTGTGTGTATGTGTCTGTCTGTCTGTCTCCATGTTTCTACCTCCACCGTTGCTTGACAAGCGATGCTAGTGTGTTTACGCCCCCGTAACTTAGCGGTTCGGCAAAAGGGACCGATAGAATAAGTACTAGTCTTGCAAAAGAAAAATGTCTTGCGGTCGATTTGCTCGACTAAAGGTGGTGCTCCAGCATGACCGTAGTTAAATGACTGAAACAAGTAAAAGAATAAAAGAATATATATTCAGCACGTACTGAGGCGTTCTTGGAAAATGTTCACACGCCATATTTGGAAATATTTTAATCAGTGAAAAAGATTTCACTGAATTCTGAAAGACTTAGACATTGATTCTAAATTTCTGCAATTTATTAATGTGACAAAGCTTCGCTGGTGAAGAGTTATAGGAACGAATCATCCCTCTGACTATACTAAATGTACAGTAATCGTACACACCACTACATGCATCCATTTCATTTTTAAACGATTACAATTTTCTGAGTCTTTTTTGTTACATTTTACAAGAACTATGAAAATAGTATCTTTTCTCTTTCTTCATTAATTCATTTTCTCGAACTAATTAAATTAAGTCGATTAGACACCAATGAATACATTTCGTCAGGAGCTCTCTCTTTCATCCCGTTCTTTCATGAAGAACTAAGCATATCGTTTCACTACTCACACATTCTCTCTTTTCTCTCTCTCTTTCTATCTCCCTCGCCCCTCTCTCTCTCTAACACACACACACGTCTCGATAAGCCGTCGCCGACATTTGTAAGCCAGTAAAACTTGGTAAAATATGCAGTAATTTCACTAAAAGATTCCGCTGCCAATTTAGTCGCAGGTAGATGTAGGCAGTGTGTCGGTCTTCCCAACCTGAAGTTAACCGAATCACGAAACTATCGGCGTTGTGGAAAGATCGATGTAGCAGTATTATGCTGATTCTCATTTTCAGTGGAAAAGACATGAGCAAAGAGAGTGGAGTACTTTGCTCAATGTCACAAATTACAACCCATTGCAGAAGTCGGGCTCACACACTGTCAATTAGCCTACCTTCATACACACAGTGTGTGTGTGTGTGTGTGTGTGTACACACACACACACAAATAATATATGAGTATATGCATATATATGTACATGTATGTACATATCTTCATCTACATGTATATATAGGTGCATATCTGGGTACATGACGTTGCAAAAAACATGGACAAAATGATAAACATGGTACAGAAAACACGCAGGCCACATAGAGAACATTTCCTTCATCAGTTGCCACCATTATAACACTGGCGTTTCGAAGAGTTAATATATATATATACATATATAGGTGTGTGTGTGTAGGGAGATGTTTTAATGCGTATACAGTGTTCGAACTAAATATGACGATTTTTGCATGTTTCCTCTTTTTTGAAGAACAGCCATAATAAATGTCAACAAAATGACTTGCTGATTGTTCTGTGAACAGTGTAAAGGATGACAGGGACAGCTGTAACAGCGACGAGGAAGGCCAACAGGAAGGGACACAGCAGGCGTTCTGACTGCGTCCGCAACGTCGGAGATAATCCCCACATCTTTGAAAAGCGCTCCAAGCTTAATTCAGACGGCTAGGTAAACCTGCTGGAGACTATGATCAATTACTAACCGTAGAAGGTTGCTGCTAAGAGGCCGCAGGGTTCGGCTCCTTGCCATTCCTTCTGCTGATACTGTCAGAATTGGTTGTCGGGAAATTTCTACAACTTCACCAGCCTCAGTATCTGGTCTCCTAATTGCCTCGATTGTGTGGGCCACGGTTGAGAAAGGACCGACAGCTAAGCCTGCAACATCAAGCCAGTGGCTAAAACCAAGATCATCTCAAGGATAGTGAGGAATAAATGCGCCAGGAGGTTCCAGGGCCATTTTGAGTCTGTAGTGGAAGCCGAGGGCGGCTACATTTTTGCATAAACTAATCTCCCAGCCAAAATCTACTCGATATGTTTTGATTTTTTTTTTAAAGTTTCTTTTGATGCGATATCGTGATTCCGTTACTATATGTGCAAATGTCAAATTCAGAATATAGAATATTCGAGTTTCTATCTATATATGAATTTATAGTTATACACACATACCCTCTGTCTATTTGTCTGTCTGTCTGTCTCTGTCTGTCTCTCTTTCTCTCTCTCTCTCACACACACACACATACATACGCGCACTCAT
>NC_068983.1:1968576-1969624 GCF_001194135.2 Octopus bimaculoides | reverse complement strand
TATGAATTTATAGTTATACACACATACCCTCTGTCTATTTGTCTGTCTGTCTCTCTGTCTGTCTCTCTCTCTCTTTCTCTCTCTCTCTCACACACACACACATACATACGCGCACTCATACACGCAACCACACACGTACGCACACAGACATAAGCACACGCAGACATATCTTTGTATATCTATTCAAAGATATGTGCATATGCATGTACATATTTATATATATACATACATATACACCCGCATGCACATACTCATAAATTGTAGATCATGTTTTATTAGAAATATGACTAAATGAATGAGGGCCATTGTTTCTAATATTTCTTCAGAATCAATCAGTCATCGACAAATAATTACATACTGATTTGTTTATGAATAATTTTCATTATTTATTGCGGAGAATTCTTGTACCGTAACACTGAGTTTCACTTTCGTAATTTATCAAAAGTTTGAAATAGGGTATCACGAAAGAAACGTTATAATGATTATATATTTTAAATTATTTACAAACTGATTTTATATACATATCAGAATATAATCAACACTCGTGATGTGAATGTGTGTTAAGAAACGTTAGAGACTCAGATACGTAGAACTCGTGATAGATTCATCTTTTATTCATTGTTTCAGTACCATATATCTAAAGAAACACTAAAGCAAGTAAAGACTATTTTGAATAAAATTTTCATTGCGTTTTGATGTATAGGCGCAGGCGTGACTGTGTGGTAAGTAGTTTGCTTCCCAACCACATGGTTCCGGGTTCAGTCTGTCTGCGTGGAACGTTTGGCAAGTGTCTTCTACCACAGCAATCGGCCGACCAAAGCCTTGTGAGTGGAAACTAAAACAAAAGCCCATCCCATGTGCATATATATATATATATACACATAATACGTAAAATTCAGGACATCACCAACGAATGAACAATACATAAACACATAATTAAAGAGAAGTAACGGGACAAAATAGCGACAGAAGTCTAACCACCTTCGCAATTGTCGGCTGCTAATTACTCCCTATTTCGAGCTTTCAACGACATATATATATATATATA
>NC_068983.1:1948855-1968356 GCF_001194135.2 Octopus bimaculoides | reverse complement strand
ATATATATATATACATACGTGCCACTCCGTCGGTTATGACGACGAGGGTTCCAGTTGATCCGATCAACGGAATAGTCTGCTCGTGAAATTAACATGCAAGTGGCTGAGCACTCCACAGACACGTGTACCCTTAACGAAGTTCTCAGGGAGATTCAGCGTGACAAGGCTGACCCTTTGAAATATAGGTACAACAGAAGCACGAAGAGAGAAAGTTCTGGTGAAAGTGTACAGTAGGGTTCACCATAACCCCTGCTGGAGTCGCGTGGAGCTTTAGGTAATTTCATTCAATAAATACTCACAGCACCCGTTCTGGAAATCGAAACCGCGATCCTACGACTGCGAGTCCGCTGCCCTAACCACAGGGTCATTGCGCCTACACACTATATATATGTGTGTGTGTGTTTGTGTCAGTGCTTGTCCCCCTCCACTATCGTTTGACAACCGATACTGGTGTGTTTCCGTCTCCGTAACTTAGCGGTTCTGCAAAGAGATTGATAGAATAAGTAATTGGGGGCGATTTTTTTCGACTGAAACCCTCTCAGGTGGTGCTCCAGCATGACTGGAACAAGTAAAAGAATAATAGAATAAACGAATAACCATCTTTTGAGGGTGTTGAATTTTTTTTTTTTTTTTTTTTTGAGCGAGTCAGCAGCATTTTGACGAGGTCTTTTCTCGAAATTATTTTCTAAATAATTTTCTTTTTATATCATTACAAGAATTCATACATTGCAATATTTGATTTGAAATTTCAAATCACTGTAATTGGATGTTGTACTTTACAAGAGATAAAGATGCTGTATTCTGTACACGTTAACGTAGCGGATTTTATACTGAGAAATGTTGTTTATCGCCAACTCAACATGGCTGTTACGTAGTAACCGACGCTACTAAAATTTTAACCCGAGGAGGACGCCTCATCCAGCTGGTTATTCAATGCAATTTCCACATGATGTATATTGCAAGCAGCGGGGCGAACCCCTATCATCTACCAGCGAAGGGAAGATGGTAGGGTCGCTGGATGATAGTAGTGTTTCACTTTCTTTCTTGCAATAGATATCGGGTGCAGATTCCATCGACTAACCAGCTGGAGGAGGTGTCCTCCTGGGGTTAAAATGCTAAACAGCCATGTTTAGAGGGTGATAAACTTTACCTCCTAGTATTGTTACTGCTTTCATCTCTTACAGAAATTTTCTAACATAGTAATTTTATAATTGTTGACGTCATGGCACTTAAATCTCTATGTCTGGATAGGGTGGCTGCGTGATATCTTTCGAAGTGTCTGATCACTGTGTATGTTCTTTTGTGTTTTCATTTGTTTGCAAGACACACCCTTTAGCAATAGACATAAATCTTTGTTAGGTTACACATTTGAATAATTCCTTGCATATCAACGCGGAATGGATTCGATTTAATAATGGAATGAATTTTAATGTTTATGATGACTATAGAAGCGAGAGTGAGTTTGGTACAACTCTAACACATGAAAACGCTATTTCTATGACAGATCTCATGAAATTTATGACCCCTTGGAGTGTGTCCTTTTAAACAGTAGGACCTAAATGTTTATGAAATACAAAGAAATGGTTAGGATGAGTTGTTATATTCTGCATTATGTCGTCAAATCTCTTTATGGTCATTATTTAGCTAAATGCGGATTTACCTAAAATAGAACATACTTCGGCATATGTGACTGTGTGGTAAGAAGTTTGCTTCCCAAGTACATGATTGCGGTTTCAGCCCAACTGCGTGGTGCCTTGAACAACTGTTTTCTATTGTAGCCTTGGGCCGACCAAAGACATGAGTGGATTTTGTAGGCGGAAACTGAAAGAAGCTCGTTGTGTGTATGTGTGTGCGTGTGCATGTGCATGTGTGCGTGTTTATGCCTTTGTGTCTGTGGTTGTCCCTCACCAGCGTTTGATAACCGGTGTTAGTGCATTTACGTCCCCGTAACTTAGCATTTTCGTTTAAGTCACGAATGGAGTAAATTCCAGGCTTGAAAATAAAATTACCGGGGCCTATTCGTTCGACTGAAATGCTCCAACACATTCCACAGCATGATGCAACATAATGGCTGAAACCGGTAAAAATATATATGATAAAATATTAGATTGATATCTTTAGTGAACTTTATCGACGAAATGTGACTTCCAACAACCAATCACGATTTCATCTGTACAAAGCTAATAGACATTCGTACAGCACCCTTCTCCCTACAAAATCATCAATACTCAATTAAAGCTAACACTCACTACTCCCTTGCTACAAAAGCAAAACAACATTTTAGCTGAAACACAATTAACAATACAGTGGAAACTTTAGCTCTACTTGATCTATTAAATTATCTAGCAAGATCAGAGTGATTAATTTCTAGACACTCCCAAATATAGATTTATAAATCCTGGTGACATGAGGTAGGTAGGAACAAAAAAATATACTTTAAGTTCCATTATTTATGACACTGAGTACATTTATTCACCTCACGTATAGATTATCGATTATTAAATGTATTTATAACATGGAGCACTCGCACGTTTTAAAAGTTAATGCATTTCGATTTAGTAAACTTCAGACATCTACAAAGAAATCTTTTCTTGAAAAGCCATGCGGATCCAGTAAATATCTTAATCCCGTGAAGTTTCGAATATTAATATCATTGGCCATAATTCATTTTTAGATTAAACTTAATAGCCAGAAATTTCTTGATGTACCCATAATAATCATGACTCGGATTGTTAAGATTGTACGTTCAAGTTCTACTTGAGGCTCTGACCTTTTCTGCAGAGTTTAAGTTGTGTCAGATGGTCTAGCATGTGATATAGCGTGGCACAAATGGCCAAATAGGGTCTGCTATTATCAGTATATTTACAGTGATAGCAGTAGGTACAAATTTAAATATATTTAGCTAGTAAATGATAACTCTAAATGTATGTATTGCAAATTACAGCCATTAGTGTGTCTAACGAGAATTTACCAAATATTACAAATGTTTCAGCCATTGTCCAATAACCTTTAATGAACTTTATAACATTAATAATTGTATATTCACATTTAAGAGTGTGGATCATTATGCCAATGACGTGTTAAAATACAAAGTCTACGAAGGAGGAATACAAAGAATGAACAATAAACCTAAAAACTGTATAAGTAAAAGTAGGAAATTAAACATTATACGGTATAATCTACCATTTAGTTTAAAGACTACTTCCAAATTTCAAATATTTTCCTTAATATTATAAATAAACGCTTCTCTCGAGAATATAAATATCGTCTGATAAGACATAGGCTAAACATCAGTGGGATTTTCACATTTCGTACCCAGAATAAATACTACAAATCATATGTTTATATATCTATATAACTATATGTTCATGTATATTTTTGGTATTCATATATTTTTATATTTCTGTATATTTTTATATAATTCTAATATATCAATATATGTTTCAGTTCGGACAATCTTTATATATATCACATGAAATATATGTTTTCAAATGTGAATAAACATCGACAGCTAGCAAGCCATGCTACTCCAGATTGGCAATGACTCTGAAACTAGTCTCTGGATGCTGGCTTTGCAGGGTGGAGGTGCTAATCTCCTCCTTTGAAAACATAAGGACACAGAAAATGTGCCAAGGCCAACTGCAAACGTTGTTTCATAGGGCTAAATAACAGTAGCATTCTTCCCTTTCACGGGACATCCACATTAAGTTGGCAACAAAACATCACGTAATCTTTATTTTATCTTAACTAAACCCGTATGTATACATATTAATTGTTGTCTGCCTTATTTGAATGTTTCCATTCTATCCACTATACTTATCTAACGCCTCAAGCTCGACTTGAACAATTCTACTCTGTGTTTCATAAGAAAATTATAAATATATATATGTACACAGTGTTGGATTTTCTCGGATTTTACTTTTCTTTCCCAAGTGTGTCCAACAATCACTCTCTTCAACAAGCAAGCTCGGTGTATTTACCAGTTAATCGCCGACAACCCGACCATGCAACAGGTTCTACCGCATTACATGTTACCGGTAGCCCGGTATAAGTCATATATATGTATGTGTATTATATATACATAAAAGTAATCCAGAGAGATTCGAATCTTCACAAGACTTGGCATTTCTGAATCTATCTGAATAACTAAAACAAGTCGATTTCAATAAACCAAAAAGTAACCAAACAACAGGAAATAATGTTTGAAATATATAAAACCAATGAAATGAATTGTAACTGGAAGAAGAGCGAAATAAAGGAAAAATAGTTTGAAAGAAATAATGGAAGAAAGTATTAGAGCGAGAAAGAAGGAAAAAGGGAGAGGAAGATTGTACGTGTTTAATTGGAGCTTTTTATTCTCGGGACACACTATATAAATTTTAGCGAATCAATCTATCTATCGATCGATTGATACCCTCCTCTCTCTCACACAGACATCTGTTGTGTATGCAAGCCTACAATCATGTATGTATACTCTAATGTATTAACGTGTGTGTTCTCAAAAACTGGGCATTTATTTTCTTGGAGGGCAAAAGAGACGTTTGTATAAGACGCTTCGACCGCCTTTTAGCATGCACCTTTATTATTGGTTCCGTGTCGAATTCGTAGATTATATCAGCAATGATCCGTTTTCGCTTTTTACAGTTATTTGCCAACCATTCACATGCGCACACATTGCAGACAAATTTACTCTAAAGCTTTAAACAACCTCTTTTGTGCGCCTCACGTGCACTACTATTCACTTAGCTATCAGTAATCAGACGCTTGTTTAAATGACTTAACTGTCATTCATACGACATCTTGACCAGGCATGCTTATAATTGTATATACATGTATACGTTATCGCAATTTTTTCTTCATTGCTAATATCATCTTCATATATTATAGTTAAAGATTCATTATCTAAGTATTTATTTCTCCGTTAATCAGGAGGAGACTATCCGCCAAAAACCGAATCCAGGCACATTTTCTTTTCATTTATTTTCACAGACATAGACCTATTAGGTGTTCATATATGCTTCCATTGTAACAAGGCTGTGCGCAGGATGTACAATAGGAAGAAAAACAACCCCGCTAATGTAACCATTACTGCCAGAGTTCAAAATCTCTCACCGTTGCATGTTTTCATTTAGTTATTCATATCTTTTCTAAGTAATGTTCTATGATAGAACCGGCTTCTGAATACAAATTAATCTAAATGATTAAAAATTATTTTCCTTTCACAGAGGGCAATTAATTATGCATATATAATTGCATGTATATGTTCACATATGCAATCATATATATATTTGGTCTCTCTCTCTCTCTCTCTCTCTCTCTCTCACACACACACGCACACACGCACGCACGCACGCACACGCACACGCACACACACACACACGTGTGTGTGTGTGTGTGTGTGTGTGTGTGTGTGTGTGTGTGTGTGCAGGCGTATCTGTGTGGTAAAAAGCTTGCTCCCCAACCACATGGTTGCTAGTTCAGTCCCACTGTGTGGCACTTTGGGCAAGTATCTTCTACTATTGCCTCATTAGTGTGAGTGGATTTAGTAGTTAGAAACTGAAAGAAGCCCGTGTATATATATATGCGTGTGTGTATGCGAGTATTTGACTTAATGTTTCCACGACTTTGGCAACTCAGAATTTACGTTTAAACTTAATTTTGTATTTTATGAAATGGAATATTGAAAAAAAAATCGTGAGCTAATATGTTCCAAGATTAATCAATGTCGTTTCATATCAAAATGTCCTTAAATAAGATGTCGTCGATTGCTGCATATCAGCAAATGTCGAAGAACGAAAATTGATTAGCAAAATATCCCCCTACCCACAATTTTCTTTTTAAAGTACAGTAAATTGAAATCACGTGTAACGAATTTTGATTAATTTCTATTAGCCTACTGAAATGCATATCTGTTTATATTAAAAATCTGCTGCAAAAAAGGAGTTATTGAAAGGTTTTGTACACAACAGGCTTCTAAGACAGCTTTCAA
The DNA here is from genome assembly GCF_001194135.2 of Octopus bimaculoides. Classification (NCBI taxonomy): domain Eukaryota; kingdom Metazoa; phylum Mollusca; class Cephalopoda; order Octopoda; family Octopodidae; genus Octopus; species Octopus bimaculoides. Next base: position 1,962,367 of record NC_068983.1, on the reverse strand, counting down.
GACATATATTATGAACATGCACGATAAAAAATTAAAAAAAGACATTATTTCAAAGCAATTCAGTTGTTATTAGTTTCATCGCCTGCGCTTTGATTTCAAAATTTTTCGGTCTCATATTCATTCTTGACCTCAGAGCGTTTGCCGAATTTGGATATTCTAGGATGTTGTAGTTTATATATTTTAATATTTAAAAGATGTGTTTGTATAGACTGTAAACTTTTTTTATTATAATTTTATAATAGTGCTTCTTTATTCATTTATATTGATAAGATAATTTAAAATCGTCTTATATGCATGATATAGAAGCGTAAATAATTTGATACTGGACGAAAACAATTTCATGCTGCCGGCTCTGAGCGGTCATCTTGTCGCATCTATTTTACGGTGTATAGTTTTTAATCATAATCTTGGTTGTACATATGGATTTGATTTGGTCTATTGAAAGTTAAGGAAGCTGCGATGAAGCTGTCTGCGTTTAAATATTAAAGGGCAACGTAACAGAAATGTAAAGTTTGTGGGAAGGATATTAGAAAATGACTAATGAAAGAAACAATCGTTTTCATTATGATCATAGAATTAATGTAAAAGATTGGAAGAAGGAGTAAAGAAGCTGATTGAATTTTGTGGTCGATAAAAAGAGATACAAGAATGAGAAATACAGAATGATACAAGAGGGAAGTGCAAGGGATTTAAAATGAATGAGAAAGAAAGAAACAGGATTGGTGTAGACTGGCAAACAATCTGCGCAGAGACAACGTAGGAATGTTACGGAATACAAATTTAATGATAATAAAACGCATAAGAAGGATATCTAAGCCCATTTACTCCATCAAACATAAAAATAGATATGAAACACTTTATAGAGCAACACAACCTCCTACGTCGTATTGCTAGCAGGGTGTAGGCCAAATACAGTGTATTTGGCAAAAAAACTGGCATAGTTAAAAGTAAATTCCAAACTTGAATTCTAATTGATGAAATAGAATTGGGAGCGAAATCAGCCAGTAACATACCACAGTAACTCAATATTTCATATTTTTTATTTGATCGGCGGCAAAACATCATACAAATATACTTAACGGTACATGTGTACAAGCTAACAAGAAATATAGCGAAATAAAACTTGAAATACTAATAATAATAATGAGAAAGAATATCCTAAGAAGGTTTATGCCGCAGAAAAGTTATATATATGGAGAGCCAGCACCTTTTGCATAACCTGAAAAGATATTTTCATAGTTTGAGAGTTCTTCGAGAAAAGTATCCCTCTCGGTGTTTCCATATGATGATAAGAGGCTGTACTCCAAAGCACATAGTTCCATCTTCAATCCCATTGCATAGCACATTGGGCAAGGGTCTTCTAGTATACCTCCGTCTCGACTAAATAGTTGTGAGTGGATTTCGTAGAAGGAAACTGAAAGAAGCTCACCGTTTACATGTATATATATATATGTGTGTGTGTGTGTGTGTGTGTAGTATAAGACAATCAGTAAGTTGTCATAATAGGACTTACTGATTGTCCTAAACTATGCATATATAAATTCCTCTATTTACCTAATAATGAGGTCTCAATCTTTTGTTGTCATTGTATTATTATTATGTTTGTATATATATATATATATATATATATATAGTTATTTATTTATATATATATATGTGTGTGTGTGTGTGTGTGTCTGTATGTGTACGTGAAAGTAATTTATGCACGTCCACACATTAGCAGCCATGCCGCTAGCTGTATTTTCATCACATTATTTTTCCCGAGGTACCCACGGATAGCGGTAGAAATCGATTTCCAGCCATACCTTTTATCAATTTTAAAGTTTGCCAACATGAGCTAAGTCCATTCATGCCATAACGAAGTGAGAGAGAGAGAGAGAGAGAGAGGGAGAGAGGGGGAGAGAGAGAGGGGGAGAGAGAGAGAGATGTGCTGATTGAAATCGAGGATGTCCAGCTCAAAATGGGTGGGGCAGCGTTGAACACATTCGGTTTGCCATCCTCATTGCGACAGGTCGTTAACACACTCCCACCAAAGTTACTTCTGGAGTTGTCATATGACGCTGATAGCCTTGCGGAGTACCTGAGGGTAAATGAACCGAAATTGACCCCTGATCAGAGGCTGCTGTATGAATCTGTCGTCAGTGCCATTGAAAAACAGGCGGCCGGCATTTTTTTTCCTCGATGCTCCTGGAGGTACGAGCAAATCCTTTGTAACACAATTAATACTTAGTAAGATTCGTCGCGAGAAACAAATTGTGCCAGCCGTTGCTTCCTCAGGAATTGCTATTACGTTGTTGCCGGGAGGTAGGACGGCGCATTCGGCATTCAAGCTGCCTTTAGATTTGGTGAGGGCTACTTCCAACATTGGTAAAAATTCAGAGCAAGTTCAAGTTCAAGTTCTTAGACAGTGCCGTCTCATTGTATGGGACGAATGCACAATGACCAATAAGGGTGCCCTTGAGGCACTAGACCGATCACTGAAAGGAATCAAGGATTCTACAGCTTCTATGGGTGGTATAACTATTGCTTTCAGGAGATTTCCGGCAAACCCTTCCTGTCATCCCTAAAGGGAGCCGGGCTGATGAGGTGTGCGCATGCGTTAACTCATCCACTTTATGGCCCCAGGTTAAGACTTTAAGCCTAAGCACAAACAAACATGCGCACTTGCTTGGTGATAGCATGTCTGCAGCATTTGATGAAAGCATTTTAGCCCTTGGAGAAGGCAAGGTCCCTAGGAATGATAGGGGCGGCATATCCATCTCTGAACTGTGCAACACTGTGGACAATCCTTCCGATCCTTTGGAAACAATGTTCCCCAATCTGGAAAATAACTATGCAGACACCAATTGGCTCAGTGAAAGAACCATCCTGACCCCACAAAACGTAGCTGTCAATGCTATCAATGACTGGTTCATAAGCCTAATTCCAGGTGAGGAGCGCATTTACAAATCGATTGACCGGACATCTCACCCACAAGACATTGTCAATTACCCTATCGATTATCTCAACTCATTGGAGCCAGCAGCGCTTCCACCTCACACTCTTAGCTAAGGGTTGGATGCCCAGTTATGCTAATCAGAAACTTGCTCACGCTTAATCAGTGCAACGGGACCCGCTTAGTAACCAAGTCCTTGACGCCCCACTTGATTCAGGCCACCATTGTTACAGGGTGCGGGAACGGGTGAACATGTTTTCGTTTCAAGGATGCAGCTTTATCCCTCGGGGTCAGACATGCCGTTTAACTTCCGCAGATCGCAGTTCTCGGTGAGACCACGCTTCACCATGTCCATCAACAAATCCCAAGGCCAAACACTATCGGTGGCATGCATCCATTTTGGGTTTTCCATTCAGTCAGGATAAAAAAAATTGATAAACCAATTCGTTATAGGATTTCCCACTAAAATTGGCTACACCCCATTTTCAACGATAACTTTTACCAATTTTGACATATTTTGCTCAAACCTGATGCCAGCATTACTTAGGACTCATACGATCTTTGAGTTCTCAAAAACAAAAAAAACATTTGATGAGTGGAAATAATCGATAAACCGATTCCTCATGGAATTTCCCAATCAAATTGCTGCAACCCATTTTCAGACAAACGTTTACCAATTTCAACAGATTTCGCTCAAATTTGATGTCGGTGTCACTTATTTTGCTTTGAAATAAAGCGCTTGATCACTTAATAATCATAGCTTAATCCTGAGCAACGCCGTGCTATACTGCTGGTACATTATATAGATGTATAACCACCACTCAGCAACCGTTATTGTTTAGTCTACGTATCCGTTACTTAATATTTCCGTAACAAAAACCGAAAAAGTTTCAGGCTTCAAATAAGAACTGAGTTTTGTCCGTTCGGTAAAAGCTGTTCAGATTTATAACTGACACAAGTAAAAGCTAAAAGAGAAATGTGTGTGTGAGTGAGTGAATGTGTGTCTGTGTGTGTTACAGCTTTGCTCACCATGCAAAGACGTAGTCTTTCTTTGCATGGTGAGCAAAGCTGTAACACACACAGACACACACACACATTCACTCACTCACACACACATTTCTCTTTTATCTTTTACTTGTGTCAGTTATAAATCTGAACAGCTTTTACCGAACGGACAAAACTCAGTTCTTATTTGAAGCCTGAAACTTTTTCGGTTTTTGTTACGGAAATATTAAGTAACGTATACGTAGACTAAACAATAACGGTTGCTGAGTGGTGGTTATATATAACAATTTTAATGATGAAGCCTAAACACGGAGTTAAACTGGGCGTACTTGTTAGAGATATGCTGGACTCAAAACAGACACTCCTGTGGTGGACCAGTACTAGTGAGTTAATTCCGATTTTATGAAGTGTGAAAAAAAAAATTTAGTAAAAGTTGACTGTACAAAATTTTAGAATATAACCCACCAACCGCTTAAGGATTTGATAGAAAACCCTTAGAATAAAAAAAAAATTATAATTAACGCTGTCATGAATATAACTCGTGTTATATTAATTACACGGAAATTAACTTTTCTATGTAGCCATGGTTATCTCTGACAGCTGGAAAATTTAATATTTGTCTAGATTTAAAATATGCTATACATCGTCAAATCAAGCTTATTAAAAATGGAGGTGGAGTTATAGTTGTATGAACGGTTGTATGAAAAGCAATTAGAATAAAACATTATTTACCCACAGAAAAATGCCATGCCTATCGTAAAGCTAGCGAAGGAAAGTATATACATATATAAATACTGCAAACATCGTCCCTACAAAGAAATATTCCATGTATGATATTAATAGAAGTGCATCAGCACTATGATCAAATAAAGAAACATTTAATAAAACTTCACAAGAGCTTCAAAGATCAATTAAAGTGCACAGAGCAAGTTATTCATACCAAAATACTAAAACTTGAAACAAGATGAACACATGATATTCCATAGCGAAAGAAAACTTTTCCACAAAGAATGTTCAGATACTGGGGAGAAAACATTTTACCGTTTCACAGATACGTAAATTCCATAAAATGATCTATAAAATTCAAATAAGTTCAATAAATTAATTTGGATAAGGTAATAAATATTCAATAACAATCGAAAGGATTGTATAATAACAGCAGTATTACCACATAAATGCAGCTGTACATTTATAATAGCAGTCAGAAGTATTGTATAGCGTAAACGTCAGAACAACAGATTCTAGGGACATTATGTGTTTTTAACAATAAGAATCCCTGCATGTACCGCGAAGGGAGCAGTATATATATTGCCGTTTTACAACTGAGGCGAAGACACGTCATAATACAATGGAGCATTGCTGAGGAAGCAAAGCCTCACATAGTTATGTATAATTTACAGCAAATGTAAATTAAGTATAAACAATTGGTTCCTTAGAACAAACTTAAAATAATTCAAAAATTATTTCTTTGAAGAATCTAGAAAGAAAAGCTGCTGATGTAAATTCAATGTCAATGACACATGATAGATGGGAATTCCTCGAATGATTACGAAAATATGGTGCTGTAAATACACCAATAAGGAAGGAAACGTAGCAGAATATTTCTAGTACGTTTCGTGAAGAATTTGAGATAAATAAAAACATTAGAAAGGTATTATTACTAGCCATTTGTAACCAATACTGAAGCCATATAAAGGAGAAACGGACACCTTAAACTTCAGCGGTTACAGATCGGTAAAACGTAATTATAAAAATAATAATAGAATTTTAATGGTTTGTGAAAACCAATATTGGACGAAATTTTGCCGGAAACTCCTATTACTGATTAGTGTCTACGAGACAGTTTGAAGAAAAATGTGAAGATTTGTAATTTAATTTTCATAGACCAAAATCGATAATAGAAAATAATGGACGGATACTAGGGAAAACTTATTTGTTTGTTAGACCAACCAGCCACAATGAATCGTTCGTAGAACCTAACAGCAAGTAATCTAACTCTAGCAAAGCAGGCTCTAGGACAACATTGATCGGTAAAACGACTGGTGATAATGCAAATGAATATAAGAGAAACAGATAGAAATATTTACTTTATATAGAAATGGAGGAATGTTTAAAGGGAATCACATTAAACCATTACCTAAATTGGAAACAGAATTACATTATAAACTGTGTAGACACAAAACGGTCCACTACTGTCCATCAACAGAAGACGATTTGGAGTCTATGATCAGAAAATGATTTAAAGCTAGTAAATCATTTAAAAGAAAAGATATACAGGGGTTAGACGAAATAATGAAAACACTTTAAAATTTGAAACAAAATCAATTTTAATATGGGGTAGGACCGCAGTTGGCAGTAATTATAGCTTGAATTCTATGATGTATGGACTCGTACAAAGTTTGAATCCTTTCCAGCTACAAAGGTCTCCAGTTCTCGATTCCTTAATTGCTTTTCTAAAATGCACCATTCAGTAACAAATTCAGCTGTGTGAATTGGTGCATTATCATGCTGAAATATTGCGTTTCCCTCCAGAAACAGTTCCGCAACCATAGTATGAATTTAATCCGATAAAATGCTTAAATATTCGGCAATCTGGGTCAAATGTTTCTTTTGGCTAACTCCACACGTATATTCGGCCGGTGGTCGGAAATAAGGTAAAGGATGACTCGTCCGAGAAAATAACATTCTTCCACTGCTCTAGGGACCAATTCTATAGGTTTTCAGTCCACTCTAAACGGTTTGAAACATTTGTTTTTGAAAGTAGTGGTTTCTGATTACAGCCCTCCCATGAAATCCGCCTTTGTGAAGCTCCCGGCGAATAGTTTTTGTGGAAACTGGGTTCTCGAAGTGGTACTTTTGTGATCCTTTCTAACTATTTGCGTAAGTGTCCGAAGATCCGAAGTTTTGGTTTTCTTCCGGAGTTTTGTTTCGGCAAGTAGTTTTCCCCCACATTCTCAAAGCTGTCATTATTTTCGAGAGAGTAATTCTTGATACACCAAACATATCGGCTGTTTTCCTTACGCTAGCGCCTGCCATACGAGCACCAACAATTTGACCTCTTTGAAAGGCCGATATATCTGTCATTTTAATGAAATATAATTACCTTTTTCTGATGATATCTGAAGAGAAACAGCAATTTTAGCAAAACATATTAAGCAACACTGATAATAAATCAAAAACCATAAAAATAAATGACCGTTTTATAGATATTTGAAAATTATGATACTATGAGGGTAGGTGTTTCCATTATTTTGTCAAACCCCTGTATATTCCTGAAGGGGAGAAAGTAAGGGATAGAATAAAGCTGAAGTTTCATGACAAGTTCAACCGAACTGAATAGCAAAATACAGTTCAACTCAACTCAGTGAACAATAATTTTGAACAGATAAATTATGGTATGTCAAATGTTAAAGCAATCGTAACAGGTAAGGTTAGAAAACTAATGGGCAATTTTTCTACTGGTCTAGACTGTTGGAAATATGGTACAAAATATTGGCATTGTTTGATGCGTGGTAAGGCTAGGTTTGTGGAGCGCTATGATTGTTAATAAAATGAGAAATCCACAAAACTAACATTATTGTTGACAGACAAATTATCTGCAACGCTTGAAGGAAAATTGAAAATAAAAACTGTTTAAGACATTTAAAACATTATCCTCACCAAGTATTGGTGATAATCGAATTATTGAACGAAGAAATTAAGCTGTACTTGTAAATCAACGTCTTCTCTTGCAAAGCAGCAATGGTGACTTAATCCACACGTCAATGTAAATTAGATAGTTCTCGGTGTGAGTGTCTTGTTTTCGAAGCTGTAAAACTTGACGGTGGGAGGATTGGAGTACGGGTAAAAGAATTGTTTATACAAGTCATACTAGATTTTCACGGCAATATTAGTGAGATGCACGCTGTTTCATTCTAAAAGTAATAACATTTGGGAGAAGATTAGCAGACGAAAGTCCCGAGTCAAACCGTATGTAGCTGTTATTATTTAGATTAATCATTGAATTCACAAAAAGCTTTGCATGCAGGTGTCTAACAGAAAACAAATCCAGGTTTGATTAATTTTGATTGTATCATACGTATATATTATGGCTGAGTATACCAGAGATTATAGTCAAATAACAGAAAATATCGGTAAATTTTGAACGTGAGTGGATTTTATGAAGGGATCAGGATTATCAGGATTAATCAGTATTACATAAGGATTTGTATGTTGAATGTAAGCTGCATAAATGATATAATGGAGGCAAGGATGGGGGCAATGCCAGCGTCAGTTGAGGGTTCCCTGGAAAGGAGGAGATCCACGAAGTTGCATAGAATTAAACGGTTAAAATTAGGATGGAGAGAATTCCTGATACGAGCTGTAGTAGGAATCAAGTGTTTTCTGTGGAACTCATACAAACAAAAGGTGAAAAGCTATGTGGAGGATTGGTCTGTATGAACATTAAGGGTGAGGGCTATACAGGCGTTACTAGGAAAGCGCTCCGAAATGAAGCACGGAGTACATTGGTGGTCAAGGAAATATTTAGGTGTAAGCGAGCTTTCCCTGGAGATAAAGATTTCAATAAGTATTTATTTATTTATTCATGCATGAATGAATGAATGCATGTATATATATATATATGTGTGTGTGTGTGTGTGTGTGTGTGTGTGTGTGTGTGTGTGTGTGTGTATTTGTACATCTTGTTTTATGTATGTCGGGCCAACATGTAGATATGCTCATATATAATTAGAGAAAGAACTTCTGGAAAGTTTTACAGATCTTTACAGTTCCACTGATGGATTGGATTTGTAGTCTTCGAACCAGCTTTCTCCTTTCTGGTTTTGAGAAACCTAATTTCTCAAGATGGTATTTAGGCAGTGTGTTACGTATAATTACAAGTCCCACAAAAGTAACAGGTATAAAACTGAACTTGTAATCAAAATAGAGCAGCTGCACAAATTTCTCACTATTTCAGCATAGGTGTTCTCGTTTTCATTGATCTTCAGCCTTATGTTAACATCCGCTGAGTGAGAGAGCAGTGCATGCCATCAAAGTGACATTGGGGTAAAATATACGACGTCCATTACACCCATCATGACTACGCGTCTAATTGTACACCAAGCACATGCATCGCAACCATATGTGTACGACATAGTGCTCTCATATCAAAGTAAACAGCGCATGGCGTTGCAGGTAGGGCCCAGTAAGAATTTTTTTTCAGGTCGATAGCCCATCTCGTTCAAATGATCCCTGAATAAGGGTTGTTTAAGGTTGTTGAACGAAGCACCTATGTTTCCAGAGGTGAATTATTCAAACCCCAAAGAATTCCTCTCAACACATGACTATGCCTCTCCCCTACAGCTTCTGTTTATGATCAGATATGCACATATTTCCAGCCACTAAGGATAATTTTCAACTGGTTAAGGCCAAACAACTGACAAGTAAACCTGTGGTATTGAACAGAATATTTACCGTAGCCCATCTTTTGTGCCAAGACAGTGTGCATTGGCTTTCGCTTTGGATTTGTATAAGTTGACTCCAAGTCTCACCCAAAGACCTGAAGAGAGAATTTAGAAGTTGAAGTTGATGTTATAACTAGGGTGCCATATTTTGGGTTTGCACAAATTATTGTTCTAGAGAATGTCTGTAAAAACATAAGAAGATAAGAAGTCTGTTCTAAAATTAATTTGATTAAAGACGATAGTCTTCTTTTAAGATAACAGTGAAAGGTGTCTGCTATTATGTACACTTAAAAGTATAGATTAAAATGTTTTTGAGATTACATAAAAAATATTTTTGTTAGGATATGAGCAGTTCTCATGAGCACTATTTTTAGAAATTCTTCCGATTCTGGATTTCCTGGTATCTGGGATCATTATATTAGCTCCGATTTTGATAGGTCTTGATAGATTCATTCGGTATGGGACAGTCATATCGATGGGAAGGTATGTTTTTTTCTGTAAACCTTCAATATAATATCTGGCTTATTTGCATCTATCTTTCTGTCAGTTTGAATAGTAAAGTACCAAAGGATTGAGATGTGATCAGTTTTAAGCACTAGAGGGGGTTTGTGTTCCCATTAGATTTTATCATGGGGCAGGTCTAAGTCTTTGAAAATTATCCGGTGAACATACTGTGTTGCTCTATCGTGCATGTGGAGATATTGTGTAGGAGCAAGAAGGCTGCACATGAAGAAAACATGATCGATGGTTTCATTTTGTTGTTTACATACACGACATGTTGGGCTACTACCGTTCTTTGAGATGTTAGCCAGGTTGCTTCTTATAGGTAGGCATTGATATTGCGCTGCTGGGTTTGTTACTGTTTTGTTACTGTTGTTTTCTTGTTTTCATGGTTTAAGACAAGTTTTAACGTCTATTCATCGGAGATTTTCAGGTAGGTGTTTAGGCCAATAATTGTGGCGATCTTCATTGCCAATTCCATTAGAAAATGTTCACAGCGCCCCTCTCTTTCTTGGCAGGTAAAATCGTTCAATATCTCCCTAAGTGGGTGCATTTTATGCATTGTCAACAATATTCGTAATTTCCTGTCAAGTTTTCTGATTTCAGTAATTGACAAGTTTATAATATTGAAACTGTAAGTCACGACAAGCTTGGCTAAAATATTGATCGCTTCGATCTTGTCTCTTGCGTTCAGCTCTGGCTTTAGTATTGCCCTAACCCTGCGATAACATTCGTTTCTAATCGTTTCCCTCATGAATGTTTGATTCTATCACGTTCAAATATCCCTCCGCTGGTTCCAATTCGTTTATAGCATTTTGTTGTTTAGGGTTAACGGTGGATGTTATTATCATTTTCCTCTGATAAAGGAAGCTTCCGCCCATTTACCTAGGCCAAATTCCATCCTGAATTCATCACTGAACTGTTTTACAATTGCCAGTAAACCTTCTAGTTGTCGGTCATTTTTTGCAAAGAGTTTACAACATCCATGTAAAAGACATGATTTATATTTTTTTCAAAAAAATGTTATTGCCATATTGTACATCATCAAACAATTTCGAAAAAGGTATAAAGGTTAGACAAAAGAGGAGAGGTGATAGAGATTCACCCTGGAAAATAACACATGGAATTCTTACATCCTCAGCATTGAAAGATTCATTTTGACTATTCAAAGTCAGTGCCGTTTACCATGTTTCGCAGAGTAGGTTCTATTTTATAAATTTCCAAACATTTTCTAATCCAGTTGTGTGAAGACTATCGAAGGATTTTTATAGTCTATCCAGGTTATTGGTAAGTTCTTGTGTTGTTTGTGAGAATCTTCTAAAACTATCCTATTGGTGAGTAGGTGAGCTTTGCAAGCATAGGGCCCACATTTAAATCCTCTATGCTCATTAGGAAAGATGCGACTTTCTATTAAAAGGTAATACGTCTATTCAGTCAAGACAGATGTTTTCGTCTTTCTTGATATTTATGGCTGGTTCAAAAAGTATTTCACTTTGCTTATCTGTTACATTGACTCTTTCTGTCATTACTGCATTTTCATCAGACCTGTGTTGGTCTGTAATTATTTCTTCAGTGGTATCTGCTTTAGTTGCAACTCCATTCATTTGATCTCTTACTAATTGTTTAATTTGGTCAATCTCTAATTCAGTTAATAATTTAGCTTTGTATTTGTACAAGTTGACATCAAGTCTCACCCAGAGACCACAAGAGACAAACAAGCTAGAGGTTCATGTTGGTGTTATGCCTAGGGTGTCATATATTTGGTTTCGCACATAGTATTGTTCTAGAGAATGTTTCAGAAAACAAGAAAAATATGAGTTTGTTTTAAAATTTGAGATTACATAAACAGTATTTTACGTAGGATATGGGCAGTTCCCATTAGCACTATCTTTTGAATTTCTGCCGTTTTGGGGTGTCCTGGTATCTGCCAATTTCCATTTTCAAGACCTTTATGCCTGCTCAGTTTTTGGTAGGTCTTGACAGATACATTTATATTGATTGGGACGGTCATATAAATGAGGAGGTATGAGTTTTGTCTGAATTTTTTTTTCAATATAATGTCTGGCCTTTTCGCATCCATCTTTCTGTCAGTTTGAATGGTGAAGTTCCAGAGGAGTGAGATGTGATCATTTTCAAGCATTATTATTATTATTATTGTTGCTGTTGTTGATGTTAAAGCGATGTGCTAGCAGAATCGTTATCACACCGGACGAAATGCTTAGCGGTGTTTCGTCCGATAAATTAAGTACCAATGAAACACTGGCGTCGATATAATCGACAAGTCTTCTACACCCAAATTCGATGCCTTGCGCCTCCAGTAGAAAGGATTATCATTATTATTACTATTATTATTATTATAGCTATTATTATTATTATTATTAGTATTCCTGCTATTGCTATCAAGGCAGTGAGCTGACGGAATTGTTAACACGTTGGGCGAAATGCTTAGCGGCACTTCGTCTTTTCTAAGTTCATATTCCGCCGAGGTCGCTTTGTCTTTTATCCTTTTCGGGTTGATAAAACAATACCAGTTAAACACTGGGGTCGATGTTGTCGACTATGCCATCCCCCAAATCTCAGGCCTTGTGCTTATTGTAAAAAGGACTCTTGTTAATGTTGTTGCTGTTGTTGTGGTTTTTGTTGTTGCTGTCATTCTTGGCGTTTGTGTTTCAATAAACTCCATGAAATTTAGAGATAAGTGAATATGAGAAAAATCAATAAGTAGAAAGTTCTATATCTGCAAATAATCTAAAGTTGGAAATAGTTAAAGAATTGAAATCGATAGATCTTTCTATGTCCTAACGACAAACACATATAACGATAAAATTCATCGATAAAAAGTAAATAACGAGAGAATCGCACACCTGGCAATCATAGATGTACAGGAAACACATGCAAACAATGATATCAGCACGACAGACTCGTTTATGCACCTGATCTCGTAGACACAAAGGGAAAAGTTTCACTCTGTAAACATTCTCATTGCATCGAAACCCAAACAAATTTGCATATCTATCTACCTCCCTATCTATCTATCCGTACCGCTCTACCTACCTACCTCCCTACCTACCTATCTATATATATATATATCTATCTATCTATCTGTCTACCCGTATGTCTGTGTGCATATGTGGTAAGAAGCTTCCTTCCCAACCACATGGTTCCGGGTTCAGTTTTACTGTGTAACACCTTAAGCAAGTGTCTTCTTCAACAGCCTACAAATAAGGAATAAAGACTTGTCAGTGGATTTGGTAGACAGAAACTGAAAGAATCCCATATATATATACAGACATATATCTTTTAATTTTGTTTACATTTTGAATAATCATATCAAAGCACCTTTTCTTTTATGCCGGCCACAGACAAATGATGCCAATTGGCGATAGCGGATTTTGGGGGCAGCACCGAGCTCTGCCGATATAATACAGGATAATGTAGTAATAACAATAATTATCTCGGGATAGAAGTTGTAAATATTTTAATGCATCGCTACGCGCTTTTCTAACATGTGATTCGAGGAACTCGCGTAACGATGCGATAAAATATTTATGAATTTCATCAAAGTTTTATTATTACTATTGATATATGTGTGCATGTGTATATATATATATATATATATATATATAT
>NC_068983.1:1929582-1948839 GCF_001194135.2 Octopus bimaculoides | reverse complement strand
AAGAGATGAGGAATAATGTACATTATTTACATTTGACGGATATTTGTCCTAATCTTTTTTGTTGTTAACAACGTTTCGACTGATATACCCTTCAGCCTACATCAGGTGTCTTGGGGGAAATTTCTAATCTGGGTTCTCATTCCTTAGGTATTTTTCGATTTTGTTATTACTATTATTATCATTAATCAGGTCACTGCCTGGAATATAAGTCGGAATTTTGGGCTTAGTAGCCCGCGCTCTTAATGACAATAATAATAATAAATAATGATAATAACAACAAAATTGAAAAATACCTTAGGCATGAGAACCCAGATTAGAACTTTTCCCCCAAGACACCTGATGAAGGGTGGAGGGTATATCAGCCGAAACGTTGAAAAAGATGAGGACAAATATCTGTCACATGTAAATACATTATATATATATATATATATATATATATATATATATATATATATATATATATAAACAACAGATAGATCGTGGGTTTACTACATCTGTTTCAAATGTTTGTATTATCGAATAAAATTCTTACATCATGCGAAAAAAATATGCATTCAACAGGTGAACACGTATAAGAATTAAACACTTAAAACATCTCAGTTCAGTCGGCCATTTACGATTACACACAGCCGGATTATAAATCCGTGTTTAGTTTATTGTGTTTCAATATTGCTCGTTCACGATAAAAATTTCACTGACGCGACCTCTTTGGTACTTCACTATTTAAAGACCGGATTCATTTGAATGCTGAATTTATGTGTGTGTGTATACACACACACAAACACACACACACAAACACACACACACACACACACATATATATTCACGTAACTTAGCGATTTGCCAAAAGGGACCACGCTTTAAAAAAGTAAGTACCGGGGCCACTTCATTCGACTAAAGATTATTCAAAACACTGTCCCATTCCCATTGTAGCCGTTGTCTAATGGCTGAAACGTAAAAGAAAAAAACAAAAGATGTATGTATAAATATGTAAACATGCATGCATATATATATATATATATATATATACATACATACATACATACACAAGTCGTGGTCGACTTACGACTTATCCCACTTACCATCAATCGACTTTACGACGATTGGTGCGCCAGCTCCCGGCAGCAATAATAGTTAAGTTGAAATCTAATGGGTTTAATCTTTTAGAAATTAACCCGTCTACGGATGATGTGCCTAGGTTTGGTTATCAATCGCCACCGTGGTTATCCTAAGTATTAGGTTAATATACTGTCGTGGAGACATCGAGACAGCCTCGTATTTGTTTGTAAGACGACTGCGAAATGTTTGACTAACGCCAGTATAATTCAGAATGCTGTCTGACTTTTACCTAAGAATACATCTTAAGGATGTGAAAATATAAAACCAAACTATGTAGGCTTTCTAAGCCAACTTACGACCAAATCGACTTGAGACCAGTCAGTCGGAACCAATTGTGATCGTAAATCGATGATTTTATAACTAGAGGATTGGAACACCTACATTGCTAGAAATAAGAGTTAAAACGGTTTAATGCTGTAGTTAAAACACATAATTATATGCATATGTATTGACAAGATCTGTAATGCCCGAAAATTCAGGACGAGAATTCTCTATAATGATCGGTCAGCTTCGGCTTATTCCGTAGCCTCATCACTGGGGACCGCTCGACTCGGCTGATTTCGGACTTGTTTCTCCGTTAGTATAAGTGTATATACATTAGCGATTTGCTAAATCAGCCATAGATTTTTTATTGCGAATACGTATGTACTAACAGAGAAGCAAGTCCGGAATCAACCGAATCGAGCCTTCCTCACCAATGAGGCTACGGAATTAGCCGAAGCTGACCGATTATTATAGGGAAATTTCGACCAGTGCTTTCGGGCAATTACGATCCATGTCAGTACATATGTATACAATAATGTGCTTTGACTACAGCATTAGAAGCTTTTTAGCTCTGACGTCTAGCAATGTATGTGCTCTAACACCCAAGCCATACTTAATGACTACTATAGTTTTCCTTTTTGGTAAAACATTGCGCACGATCGTCTATATTGAATTGTATATCTACCTATAATATAAATTGAACATGCGCGACCGTTGTATTCTTTCTTGTTTCGAGGTTCATGGCCAAACGGTTGGGTGGATTCGCGTGAAAAATGGCACACATGTGGAGACTGGTGCATAGACTGGAACGCGCTTTATATTTTTTCCTATTCCCCACAGTTACCGAGAAAATCGATTAAAACAACCTGTGTGCATGCGTATATGTGAGTGTGTGACACTGAAGCCATTCATACATAATTACTCTCTCGGTTTTTCTATTAATCACTCACATTCACTCACTACAAAAACTAAAAAAAAATTTCAGTTACCTCTCCCTTTCTTTCTCTCTCTCTCTCATATACACACACACCATCAACATTACTCTCTCTGTCTCGCATACCTCATCAAACACACACACATGTACACACGCACACCAATTATTCTGTCTCACGCCAACTTGAAGAGAAGTTCAGTTTATGTCTCTCTTCATTTGACGCCCACTTCAAAAGATCCCCTTTCCCCAAAACACATTAAAAGAATATTTTCACTTTTCCGGCCATTGATCGAGAGATAAAACACAAACTACCTCCTGCTGACTGCAAAACACCCGCCAAATTAGCCGCAAAACACACAAGCACACGTAAGTCCATTTCATGTCTTTCACTTTCTCTATGATTACACACACGTCAAATACAATAGCTCTCCCATGCATTTTCATCTTCAACAGCGTATAATAATTATTCCATACTTCTTTCACTTCACTTTTCTTAAATTGGATACGCCTGCTATTAATTCTTATATACAATTTCCCAATTAATTCTTACAGCTTCATTTTCTGTTAAAGCAATTCTAAGCATCAACTTCTTAATGCCTCTTTTCTTTTTTCCTAACCCCCATACTTACCGAGAACAGCGATTAAAACTTTTTCTAATGCAATTCCCCTTTCTTCGACAATTAACACAACCAGTTGCTCACATACCTTACAGTTTCTCATTCAAACTACATAGGACGCAGAATTGTAGCATTAATACATAAGAGGTTTTCAGGGAGATTTGGCTGCTATGGAAAGTTCCGAAGGGGTGGAATTACTTCCTGGAAACGTCAAGGGTAAGGGAGGAATTACTTCCTGGAGAGTTCCAAGAAGGGGAGCGATTACCGCATGGAATATTCTGAGGAAAGGAAGGAGGGGATTTTCATACTGGAAAGTTCATAAGGGGAGGAATTAATTCCTCGAATGTTCCGAGGGGGTGAATTACTTCTTGGAAACTTTTAAGGAAGAGGAGGAATAACTCATGGAAAGTTCCGATGAAGTGGAAATACATCACGGAAAATTCCGTGGGGGGAATTACGTCGTGGAATGTTCCAAGGAAGGAGAGGAATTACTTCCTGGAAATTTCCGAGGATGGACTATTTCCTGGAAAGGTCCGAGGATGGCAATTCCTTAAAACATCTATTGTCCTGGAAAGTTCCTGCAAAGTTCTGAGGATGAACTTCTTCCTGCAAAAATCCAACGATGGAGCTTCCTGGAAAGTTCTGCGGCTTTCGTGCAAAGATCAGAGGATCGGCAACTTACTGGAAAGTTCCGAGGATGAGCTAGTTCCTGGATTGTTCCGAGAATGGTAATTCTTGCAAAGTCCCGATGTCATCCCGGAAGTTCCCAGGATTAGCAGCTTCCCGGAATGTTCCTGAAATATTTGATGTCGTCCTGGAAAGTTCCTGCAAAGTTCTACTTGCTGGAAAGCTCCACGAATTTCCTGGAAAGTTCCAAGGATGGGAAACGTCTTGAAATATTCCGTGTATGAGCAACTTCCTGGAAAGTTCCTAGGTTGATCTACTCCCTGGAAAGTTACGAGGATGGGATATCTTGGAAATTTCCGAGGATGGGCTACTTCCTGGAGAGTTCCAAGGATGGTATTTCTTGGAAAGTTCCGAGGAATAACTACTTCCTGGAACGTTCCGGGGATGTGACTTTCTGGAAAGTTCCAAGGATGGTAATTCCTGAAAATATCTGATGTCATCCTGGAAAGATCCTGCAAAGTTCTATTTTCTGGAAAGTTCCAAGGTTGATCTGCTACCTGCAAACATCTGACGATAGAGCTTCCTGGAAATTTCCACGGCTTTCCCTGGAAAGTTTCGAGGATGGGCAACTCCCTGGAAAGTTCCGAGGAAGAGCTACTTTCTGAGAAGTTGCAAGGATGCGACTTCTTGGAAAGTTTGGAGGATTAAATACTTCCTGGAATGTTCCGGGGATGGGACTTCCTGGAAATTTCCGAGGATGGACTATTTCCTGCAAAACTCCGACGATGGAGCTTCGTGGATTTCCTGCAAAGTTCAAATGTCTTTCGGGAAAGCTCCAAGGATTAACTACTTCCAGGAAAGTTCCAGGGATGGGACTTACTAGAAATATCCGGATTGACTATTTCCTGGAAAGTTCCGAGGTTAGTAATTCCTGAAAATGTCATCCTGGCAAGTTCCTGCAAAATTCTACGTTGATGTACTTCCTGCAAAAATCTGACGATGGAGCTTCCTGGAAAGTTCCAAGGAGAGTGAGGAAGGGGAGGTGTTACTTCCTGGAAATTCCCAGGGAAGGGGAGCAAGTTGAGGAATTATTTCCTGGGAAAGGTCCGAAGACGGGGAGGAATTACTTCCCGGATCATTTCGAGGAAGGGGAATTACTTCCTGGAAAGTTCCAAGGTGATGAAGAAGGGGAGGATTTACTCCCTGGAAAGATCCAAGAAAGGGGAGGAAGTTGAGGAATTACTTCCTGGAAAGGTCCGAAGAGGTGGAAAAATTACTTCCTGGAAAGTTCCGAGATGGGGCGCCCATCATGCTCTTACGGCAATTGGAAGCGCCAATAACGTGTTTCAGCAAGCGCATGATAATCAAAATTTATACTCACGTGTTCTTCAGGCAACCATCTTCAACGGAACTGCCGCTGGTCAAGATGTTCTTATAACTCCAATGTCCCTCCCTCCCTCCGATCCACAAGTCTAAGCGGCTTCAATTTCCTGTTAAATGGCAATAAATAAGGTACAGGGTGAATTAGTGCAAATGGTTGGTTTAAATCTAACAGAGCAAGTGTTCTCCCTCGGTCAACATTACGTTGAATGCTCCCTTGTTGGCAGGCCAGAAAGTCTGTACGTTTCTGCATCAGAAGGGAAAACGAGAAACGTTGCCTACAAAGAAGTGCTCCACTGAAAAGACGGCATTTCTTCACAGCTTCCAAATCACCCAGTCATCTGCCGCCTCAAAAGCTTCGTACTTGCCGTGCCAGCCAACGTAAGTCAATGACACACAACTTCATTCATTCACTCTATCTTGCCCTCCTTCTCTTTCCCGCACGCACGCATGCACGCACACACGTCCATTTCATACATCTTTCAATTTCTGCTCTCTGAAAATACAATTTTACGGTTACAACTGCTTACAAAAATTGGGATTAATGTATAATTTTTTTCTATGTTCATAATTAAATAAATGTTTTAATGATTATACAGATGTCCAATAGAATAGCTCTCAGAAACAGAATACGTACAAATTCTTTCTTCACAACTCCTGAAGCCATTTTCTGACAGTGGGGTGATGAGATCTTCATACAGCTAGAGGCTCCAATCGAAACAGGGGACCCGAAATGATAAGGTTGAGAAACGCGGTTATAGATTATACCTAACCGAAAACGATCAGAGCCAAATTATCCAAACAGGCCGGGTGAAACCGGGATTAGCTGCTAGTATATATATATACATATATATATATATATATGTGTGTTGGAAGACCGAAGAGATCACAGTAATACAGAAATTGACTTGAGGTGTAGTGTGTATTCCAAGACCTAACCGGCCTACCACAAAATACACATATAACAAGTACAAGAAAGCGCTATTTGCTAAAGATTTTTCTACCATATCTAATGGGCATCGAAAAATTGGTTTCGAAATAGTTTATGTTCTACTGCATTATCTATAAACAGAACTTTGAGATTTACTGTGGAGAAATCAATGTTAATTCTCGTAAAACAAGACTCATAAATTTTATTAATACAGCTACATAATTCGTAGCAACAATATTATGCCCTGGAAGGAGAGCTTCTTTTAATAATAACTGAAGGCATGCATGAACAATATCAACATATATGTGGATATAAGACTGTTGAAATGAACAAACCCATCGCATAAACATAATTTCACATATACACGCGCGCGCACGCGCGAGTGTGTTCGAGATATGCTCCGTAAATATTTGGGAAGTCTCTATAGTTAAAATAAGGTCCCAATGCACAATAATATAAGACTGAATATCTATCTCTTTGTCTATCTATATTTATTTACCTATTTTCCTACCTATCTATGTATATATATATATATAGATTAATTTCCGTGAGTAATGATCAATTCCAGTCTTTATGCATGTGTGTGTAAGGTACCTGTTATGCTTCCACTAAAGCAAATATGAAGCTGTAATATGATCTGACATTGGCACAACGGAATTGCCAGAAATATTTGGACAATTTCCCTAATCAGGCATTCCAAATGTATTTGTCATAATCGAGGCAACACCAGCTGCACAGGACATGTTACGAATAAAGAGCAGGAGATTTCACCGACCCAAACGAAATATGAAATAGTCAAAGAGATGTCTACAAGAAGGTGACTCTTCCAAAAGGCCTTCTCATGTTAGCTTCTTACCTCTCTGCTGCTGACAACTCGACGACCATGCTAAACGAGACTAAACAAGAAGCAACGGGAAAAGGAAAATAAGCATGGTAGACCTTAAACTGTATAATACAAAGAACAGAACGTTTGAAATAGCATTACATATCATTCATGAACTAAAAAGTGACTAACACATGAAATTTGTGTTGTGAGTTTCAAGAAATGTGACAGCTCATATGAATGTCACAGCGTCTTTTTCTGAAAAGCGTTGAAGCTTCAGAACCAGTTGTATACCGTTGTATTATCATGTGAGTTAGTGTAAGACATTATTATCATTAGTAAAATCAATTATACGAAAAACAGACAATCGCCAAACAATTAAGAACTTCTTTGAATAAACATGAAAGTAAGTTTATTTTTAAAACTCTTATTCTTACATATCGACGTTAAAGAATGTAATGTGATAGTAGAGAAGATAGACAACAACAACATACATAATATTACCGGAAGGCGAAAGTAAAATAGTGAAATAGATATTGAAAGTTGAGATGTAAGATAATTCAAATGATACTAACTCTCCTTCCAGGTAAATTAAAAGAAATAAAACTACGTTGAATAGAAGTAAGTACAATATAAGGAAATACTAAAACGCGAATTAAGATATTAAAATATCTAAAACTAACAAAATTCACCTTAAATCAAATATTCAATAAATATATTTCTTCTTTCTTTTTTTCAAAACTACATATTTTAATAGTCATTCAATTACATATCTGAATAGTCTTTCAAAACTACAAAGTTGAAAATAAGCCATCAAAATTTGTTTAAAATGATTAATGTGTAAAGAGCAGAGCAGAAAAGTTTAGCATTAAGGAAAATATCATTAGAAACATTTTGGAAATCATCTTCTGTCAAAGAATCTAATTACAACCAAATGAATAGTTTCTTAGGAGACTCTGTGGCAACACAACCAATTGAAAAGCAATTTCCTCAAAGCTTCAAAACCTGGAGACTTCTGTCACAGACATTTCAATAATATCTAATAATTTTGCTGTTCATTATTATTATTATTATTATTATTAGGAATACTGCAGAGCTAAGTAACAACGTTGAACAGTATCGAAAATCCGGTAGAAATAACGAGAAGTGTTTTAATGGGTTAAATAAAATGATTTCATAGAAATACCAAACTATGATCCCTGTACTTAGCCCGTAATTATCTATATGCTCTTTACAGTATTAGCAATCATTATGACAGGATGTTTACAAAATAACAGAACGATCTGTTAAACGAAAGCAATTTGCCATTTACCTTCCCAAATTAACACAGGAAGTGATTTGAGATTAAACAGCTTTATCAAATATAAAAGAATTTATATTGGCCTCGTGCCACATTATTGAATGTTGTCGTCGTTGTTGAAGGCGTTAGACATCCAGGCGTCACCAACTTTAATGACACAAAACTAGCTCCTAGAAATCGTCTTATTTAGAAGATAGCAGTGAGGTTTCAAGCTTTGTGACATTGTAATATCTGATATATTGCGTTAGGGGAGATAGAGTGTGAGGGCGACACCGTGGAAACTTGGCTACATATAGTAACGAGTAAAAAAGACAGATAGATAGAGAGAGAAAAATAGAGGCGGAGGAGGGAGAGAGAAAAATAGAGGCGGGGGAGGGAGAGAGATGTGATAGAAATATGTTTGAATATGTATTTTATAACGCCATCCCATACACGTACTAACTCATTCTCACACGCATCCACACGCACACATTTACAGCACCTATACACACTTACACCCTTCGTTTGGGGTTCAACAATACTTTAACATCTCCCCTTCTTCCTAGCTCTCCTGTCTAACTATCTTTGTCCAGCCGCCATGATTGACCTGTAGCTCAAAGGTTTTTTTATATATTCTCTGTTTATTTCATCGCGTCCTTTTCTGTTGAAGAGCGTAGGCTCGAAACGTAAAATACTTTCTCATCTTCTCGAGCGTTAAGCTAATAACCTGTCTTCGTCTTTTGTTTTTCTGTAAATTTCAACTATATATAAAACTACTTAGATATGAGCAGAATTCAGGTTAGTTGAAATACTTCAACTAACCTAAATTCTGGTCATACCTAAACATTGCTTTTCGCCTATGCTCTGTTAATTAATTTGATCGGGCAACCTAATAGAACAAATCAGTCAACGTGTTGACTGAATTATTTATAAAGATACAAGTTTTATTTAGTTCGTTCCGAGTTGCCTGTCGTACATACATCTCATTGACAAGAGTCAAAAACTCGAAACATCGATGTCTGAGATTCCCGAGAGACGGCGACACTGAAGAAACTGGGTGTTTTAACACCTTTTTATCATAAGAGAGATTTTTTCTCCGCGGTAACTGCAGTGTATTTGTCTTTTAGCAGTTGTAACATGTGACAAACATATTTCAGCTAATCTAAATGTGTATGTATGTATATATATATATATATATATATATATATATGAGAGAGAGAGAGAGAGAAATACAGAATGAGAGGCGAGAGAGAGAATATACAAGAGAAAGATAAAAAAACAACATTGAAAGGCGGACGTTGTCATATTTGTATTATATGTAACTGTATATTTTGCCTCCCGCCCAAAGTATATAAGCGCGAAGTCAGTGAAACATGGTAAGATCAGCGAACACTGCAAGGCTGAAGACAACCTTCTGGCACTTCATAGACGAAGGAATATAAACGAAAGGCAGCACATTTAACTAGACGGAAATTCTGGTCTGGTACACTCGATGGCCTCTCTTCTTGTCAACGCCATGGCATTGTTCCATCGAAAACTTTGCTTTGGCTGAGTGACAGACGAGATCCCGCTTTTCGTAGATATGACACAAAAGAGAGGGTACAGGTGTTTGTTTGGTATTTACTGGCGGTTCGCATTTGGAGAAAGCTATATAAATAAGGATTTGGGAAAAGGGATACTTAACAAGACTTATTGGAGGCACACATTGGCAGGAAGCGATTCGAAATATCAGCGAAATTAGAAATATAATGTATATCCTGAATAATTAATACCTTGGATATATTGTGCAGATATGCTTGAGTTCAAGACGAGATTAAAGAGCGTGCCTTACACAAACGCAAGATTATTCTGCATTTTTATAGGGATTTGCAAGTGGAAATAAATTTCCTTCACAAAACATAGCCTGCTAAAGATCAAAATATTATAATCGGCAATAACACCTTCGTAATAACAGACACACATATTTTGTAATTGAGTGGGGCGTACTTGTGCGGTTTCTATGCAGATTCCTCGAAATTCAGACACTGTAGAATGATTCGCAACGAATCTGCTTAAAAACCAATATTTGAATATTTGCAAGAGTTATTGACTGACAGAGAGCAGTACTCAGAGAGATAATTATCAAAGGCGTTCATGGTGATGGCGCCTAGCTCAGGGGTTAGAGCGTCAGGCTAATAATCATGAGGTAGTGAATTCGATTCCCGGACCGGACTGTGTATTGTGTTCTCCTGAGCAAGATACTTTATTTCACGTTGTTCCAGTTCACTGAGCTGCAGAAATAAGTTGCGAACGCACTGCTGCCAAGATGTATCAACCTTTGCCTCACCCTTGGATAACATCAGTGACGTGGAGAGAGAGGAGGCTGGTATGCATGTATGATTGTTGGTCTTCCATAAAACAAACTTGCGCGGACTGTGCCTTGGAAGGGAACTTTCTGGGCGCAATCCCATAGTCATTCATGACCGAAGGGAGTGTTTACATGACCATCATGTTTTCCACTACAATAATGTCTTCAGGTTTCCTTGTTTTCAAGGAATACTGTAAATTGGCCACCGTCGCTATTTCAAAAGTTGCAGTGGATTAAAACTAAATGAGCAAGAAATTTGAGATAAGCAGTAGATTATTTTTATCAGTGAAATAGCACAAGTACAACGATAGGAACAAGAGACGGACAACGGTTGCAGCAGCAGCAGCATCAGTAGTAGTAATAGTAGCAGTAGTAGTATTGGCAGCATGGCTGCATGCGTTGTAACAGCGCATCGCTGCGTCCAACATTTGTTGATGATTCCCTACTACTTCTGGAGCAGGGGTGATGTTTTTGCACAACTCGGGTTACAATCCTTCAATCCATTTGTTTGTCTTTTGGGTAGTCGCTGCTGGTAAGGGTTTTACGAAGTCGGATTGCAAATCCTACCTCAACCTCTTTTAGCTGCCTTTTACGACACGCAGAGGAAATCTTTGGGTCTATTCTTTGACGCAACAGTCCCCACCCCACAAGAACATTGTAAAAGAAAGTAGTTTGCTCAAGAACACAATACACGATCTAGTCTGGGAACGCAACCCATGATCTAATGATCGTGGGTGCAACAAATTTAACACTAGGCTACCCGCCTTCACATGAGAGACAAGCATTTCGGAAACTGACGGACAAAATGAAAAGAAGTCACACACACACACACACACACACACACACACAAAGTAAGAATAAAAGTTATACAGAATGAGTAATTGCTGAAAAAAGGAAAAGTAGTAGGCAAACTTTCCCGGTGAATCCTTCATCAAAATTGAGTGAAAAGCGAGAGAAAAAGAAAAAAATGAAATGAAACCTATTTGAAGTAGGTGTGCATTCTTCTTGTATGTGTTGTAGAAAGCGCGTTTGACTAATTATTTTTTTATTTTACTCAGACAGAAAAGATAGTGCATTTGACCTTCTACAGAGCGTCTGAGGGTAGTGAGAAGAAGAGGAATACTTTTTAAACTAAAGAGTTGATCTGAATGTATGGAACAGACTGTACTCTGCTAAATTCACCCAAGCTGGTAAGCGATGGCATTAAACCGGCCAACCGGCCAAAGTATCTCTTCTATCCGCATAAATGACAGCCATGAGGCTATTCAATTTCATAACAAATAATCCGTGAACTAAATGCCCAATATCCACTTAAAAGATAATCTCGATGTCAGTAATTAAATCCTAGTGCAGTGGAATAGTAGAAGCGACAACATTTTCCACACCAAAATAGGAAGACATTGTTATATTCTAAGAAGGTAGTGGATTACTTATATTTTTGTAAAATGTTAGTTGACCCTGTCTATGTTAAACATACTTACTTGGTGTTATGTCTCCAAGAATATAATTACAGTGGCTAATATTGAACATTCTGATGCAATGTGGTGTATAGTCTCAGATGGCTGGCCACATTTACTATTTACATTATATATTGAATGAAATTTCAGCGAGATGGCCAAGCTGCCATTTTGACATTTCCAGAAGAAAATTCGATACATGCCAAAGAAAGTAACTTTTCGGAGACAGTAACAATGAACTTCTACATGTATCTGTTTTCGTATAATTTGCTTGATTACGTATAAAGATTCGGAAACATGTTTCTAAGTTTTTCTTAAATACCTATAGATGTAGTTAGTTGACTCTGCTGTTCTGTTTTTCTTATTATTCGTTCAAGATTTGCTGTGTGCTCTGAATGCTATACACATAATTTTGATCACTGTTATATAAATAAATAAATATATATATGTATATATATATATATAGAGAGAGAGAGAGAGAGAGAAAGAGAGAGAGAGAAAGAGAGAGAGACTGTTTATATTCGTTTATAATTTTAATCCCGTTGCTTTTAGACGTTCGCATGATATATTGGTTTGATGTGTGACAATTGAAGTAAACCTCAGATATCAACAGCAATTTATACATTTAAATAAGATTCATTGTGTTTCTCGTTTTGTGGCACAAGTTTTCTTTTATGGTTAAATTTTGTCGGTATTCTAACGGTACTTCAATCAGATACTGAAGTAAAATGATTTACGTAATTAAAATACATAAAAGTGCAGATTTAAACTGGTTAAAATTCAGAATCTTAGCAGACTGAGTAAAATGGAGAGAATCTATTCCGGGGAAAATGGCAATATAATTCTATACGAATTTGTTGGCGCCAGTAACTTTGGTTGGCTTCATGAACGAAAGAACCTGACGGACCTTTGTTGAAGGACTCTTTCCGAAACATTCCAATATTTGTCTTCTCACATCAACCAAACCTATTCTCATTTTCAAACTAGTTTTGGATTTTGCCTTTAGTTGACTGTTTTACTTCACACCAACGTAGTACCGGTTTTCTAATCAAAACCTCCATTTCTTTTCGTTTATAACATCGTATCATATTTTTCCTAAGAACAAAAACATTTATCCTTAGAGGAAAGCAAATTGCATTTCATCTGCTAAGCTAGGCATTCTGATAATAATATTAATTCAATATAAAGGACATCGAGTAAGAAACTGGTTGTATGATCGATTCAATGCCTTCTAGGATTGGTTTACGTTATTTTTTTATCTTCCATTCATCTCACACTAAGATCACCTTTGCTCCTGATGCTCCAGCATTTATTAAATAACTACCAATCCCTCATCTCGATTAAATCAGTTGCACGCGTCATTCAAAATCTGAGGCCTTGTTCTACTGTTAGAAAATTTAAGGTGTCTTTTAGCACTATACACAAATGGACTTTTATCATAAATCCAAATACAATTAACATACCTTTCCTTAAAATAGCAAAAATATAAATCACACGACAATATTGTCCTGCTAATTTTAGAACACACTAATCAATATATATATATATAATAATAATAATAATAATAATACAAATGATATATGAGCATATGCATGTATACATACATACATGTACATACCTACATCTACATGTATATATATATGCATATCCGGGTACAGAACGTCAGAAAAGTGAACGGGGACATAAAAAACAAAAACGGACTTTGTTTACAGACAACAGAACGAACACATAGGAAAACAGACAAACCACTTATGGAATTATTCCTTTATCAGCTGCCTCTATTCTAGACTAGGCGTTTCGAAGACAATATTGCCTGTTTGTTTGTTGGGCTAATGGTAGCGAAATGGGTCAGATGTCAATAGCCATTTTTAGTGCGTGAATATGTGATATTTTTCCCTTCCAGAATGAATAAGCTGTTTAATTGAACTGTACCAAATTATTGAAAACAGTTAATTAGTCGTCACCTCAAACACCATGGCCCAATCTTTAATGCCATTTGTTATTTCAGTAGAAAAGAAATAAATGATTGTTAGAGAAACAAACATGATCTCCCGCTGTGTTCTTAATTTCTCTAAAAATAATATTGCAGTAGAAATAAATCCATTCGATTGAGTCGTTGACTCCTTTTTACCCTTCCGTGACCTTATATACTTAATTTTTGCTCTTATTTTTTTGCGCTAGTGCTACTAAGTCAAATCTTTGTGTATTTTACAAAGCAAAAAGCGAAGAAGCTGTGTAAGTGAATCCACTTAAGACATAGGATATGATTTCACTTCAAACTAGAATAGATGACAGCTTATTAATTTACATTGTCACTAATCAGGGATACTCACAAACTCTATCATATTAGCTTCAAATTTTGGCACAAGGCCAGCAATTTCGAAAGAGTGGGTAATTCGATTACATCGACTACAGTGATCAATTGGTGCTTATTTTATCGACTCCAAAAGGATGAAAGGCAAAATCGATTCCAGCGGCGTTTGAACTCAAGAAAAATAGTATCATATTGGAAGTAATGTAAAAATATGGTGATATTAAATATTCACCCTGTGTCATTATACGTGTTGAAATACTGTTAATTTCCTGAATGTAGAGGCGCAATGACCCAGTGGTTAGGGCAGCAAACTTGCAGTCGTAGGGTCACGGTTTCGATTCCCAGACAGGTCGTTGTGAGTGTTTATTGAGCCAAAGCACTTAAAGCTCCACGAAGCTCCGGTAGGGTGGTGGTGGCGAACCCTGCTGTACTCTTCTACCACAACTTTCTCACTCTTTCTGTTGCACTTGTATTTCAAAGGGCCAACCTTGTCACACTCTGTGTCACGTTGAATCTCCCCGAGAACTACGTTGAGGGTACACGTGTCTGTGGAATGCTCATCGACTTGCACCTTAATTTCACTAGCAGGCTGTTCCGTTCATTGTATCAACTGGAACCCTCGTCGTCGTAACCGACGGAGTGCCGCAAAGAGGAAAATTCCTGAATACTATTTGTAACTTACATTTGATTCCTGTGTTTTTATTTTGTTTTGGAAACAGATTTTTACAAGACAAATCTAAAAATATGTTAAAGAAACAAAGAACGGATCATTGTATTTCCCTTCAAAAAATAGTATTTTGGATGTTGACAAACGCCATTTAGCAAATATTAAATATTTATAAAAGACGCATAACTGCGCACAAGCGTTCAAGCTTTTGTTTCAAAATAGGTCACCATTATGGCTGAAAAATGTTGTTCTCTGTCTTTGAATAGGGAGCAATAATTTCTACTGGAATAAATCTTAAAATTTTTTTTCAAATAAATCTCCGCAATTATATTAGAATAACATTTTCTTTCAGTTTGTTAAATTTTGAGAGAGTAGAATACCCGTAGAAATTTCAATATGTTTGTTGTAAGGTGGCGAGCTGGTAGAAATGTTAACACGCCGGACCAAAGGATTAGCGGAATTTCGTCTGTCTATTCGTTCTCAGTTCAAATTCCGCAGAGGTCGACTTTGCCTTTCATCTTTCGGGATGGATAAATTAAGTACCGGTTGCGTATTTGGGTCGATATAATCGACTGGCCCCCTCCCCCAAAATTTCGGGCCTTGTGCCTAGAGTAGAAAAGAATAATATGTTTGGTGTGTTTAAATCAGAGGAAGTACGAAAGGGCACAAACACTTTAAGAAAACTGTTCAAGAATGGTGTGAAATGAGGCACGCGCTAACCGCCACGTTTGCCAGGTACGATAGAATTTACAATAACGATATACAATAAATGAGATCCGGAATGTTGAGTAGGTGAATGCCAAAAATACAAACATCTAAGAAACGTAGCTACAAGAAGAAAATAAATTCTGTGTTTTCCCAACCCAAACATAACAAGAACGATAATATTACTTCCATCGTATGGGCAAAGACATTTTACAGATCAAAGGTCTAACATTTGGTAATCCACATCGTATAAATCAATGAATGAGCAAAGTGAATCTAGCTGTGAGCATTCTGCACCTGTTCCAGACGCAGTGCATCTGTGATAACACCACCGTATACCTTTCACTTGTTTCAGTCATTAGACTGCGGCCAAGCTGGGGCACTGCCTTGAAGAATTTTAGTCGAACAAATCTACACCAATAGCTATTTCTATTCAAACTTGGAACTTAACCCATCGGTATGTTTTGCTGAATCGATAAGGTCCGAAAGAGCAAGAATCCTGAAGGACTCTTTTAGTCCGGGGACATTTTAAACTCGAAAACATATGTGTTCAGTCAGTGCCCACATTAGACGGAATTTATGTGGAAAACATAGAAATCTTCATTTACCAAGAATGGAAATGCTGCCAGCCTCGGGCACCTTTGCCTGGCCTGTCGTAGATATAGCTGATACTGATGTAAGGGGATGATTCTGCCTCGTCCAAAGCTTTGCCAGTAGAATCTTTTCCGAATGTTTTTAGGAATTTTTTTCTCAAAATGACATCCATTTCTCCAGTTGTAGGAAGGTTTTATACCTCCGGCCACTTAAGGCTGAGGAGTTGCCTATACAACTAAGCGTCTTATAGGTTCGACATCAGTGGTCACAATCTGACCGGTCATATATATATATATATATATATATATATATATATATATATATATATATATATATAGTTGAAATTTATAGAAACACAAAAGACGAAGACAGCTGTATGAACAACTAGCAAGTGTATTAGTTCGACGCTCCGGAAAAACGAAATTGTATTTTACCTTTCGAGCCTACACTCTTCAGCAGAAAGGAATAAGAGAAAGCAAACAGAGAGAGAGAAAGAAAGAAAGAAAGAAACTTGTAGATTTCAGCGGTCCAAGGGTCTTAAAATTTTATTCAGTTAAGATACTCATGGCCTGAACAGGAGTCTTCGGTTGTCACCTCGCTTGTATATTTACCACTTCCGATGCTATCTACACAATTACTTAACTCTTGTGTGTGTGTGTGTGTGTGTGTGTGTGTGTATATTTACATATATACATATATATATATGTGTGTGTGTGTGTGTGTGTGTGTGTTTGTTTGTTTGTTTGTCCCCCCACTACCGCTTGACAACAGGAGTTATTGTGTTTACGTTCTAGTAATCATGCGGTTCGCAAAAACAGTCCGATAGAGTAAGTAGCAGGATGAAAGAAAGCGCTAGAATTAATTCATTCGGGTAAAATCTTTCAAGATATTACCCCAGCATAGCCACAGTCTAATGATTGAAGCAAGTGAAATATAAAACAATTTGAAATTAAGATTTGATAAATCTCTAGAGCCTCTTCACCATTATAATAAGTTCCTTACACTTGGAAGAGTTTATTTAATGCAGACAGGGAGTTGGCTCTCGTACGATTTGTAGGTCTTGAAAAAGGTTCACACATATAATGTTTAGTGTGGTTGGCAAGCATATTCTTACTACACAGCAACGCCTGTTTCAGGTTTCTTTCTAGTGCGACTGAAACCTTAAAAGTATAGTTGCGGATCGAACTTCTGAACGACAGAATTATGTTTGTCTGATGAGTTAATAAAAGAGCATGTTATTTGATTTACATTTTCATTTCTCTATCGCTTGTATTCCTTTTCAGTTCTCTATCGTTTGATAACTATAAACACTGACATTTTTCGGTGTTATTTATTTTCACATATATTTAAATGTCTTTTGCAAAATCGAAGATGTCTTATTTTGCTACATTTATTTTAAATGTTCTTACTTTCATTTGAGAATATTTCTTTTATTTCCATTTTTTTCTATTTCATTACATATCCTCTCTATCATATCTCCAAGCATTTCTACCTGCTATCTTCATATTTATGCTCTCTTGAGATTTATGACTATGCACATAAAATATATTGCGCATATATTATTCTGAAACTTATGTATTTATTTATTATATTCATAGATATTTCTTCGTTGGGGCTTACTATGTCTTTTGTTAGATATTTACCCCCGTTTACTGTGCATTTTGCTTCCCAAATGTTTGCTTATATGCATACGAATACAGAGATCTCTCTAACTTCGTAACTGTGATCCTATATTACTACTACTACTACTGCTACTTTCACTGATACTGTTGTTGTTATTCTGTAGCTTGTTAATAATCATGTTATTGACAAGTGGTTGTGTCTCGCTTCAAACCAAGAGCAGCAAAAATAGGGGAAATTATTTATTTAAGCCAAATGTATGTAACATATTTTTATATCTCAGTGAGATTATGAGATGTGCAGCCAATGATATAAGGAATTGGATGGCAGTAAATCTATTCTAAGAAACGATATATTTATGGCAATGCTTGTCTCAGTTCCAATATCATTTAGCGTCTTAGCTGTTTAGGTGTTATTCAAATTGCACCGATTATCACAAGAATAATCATCTTAGCCTTCTACAAAACCTTCATTCTTCTGTTAGGTGCTAGTATCAATTATTTTGCTGCAGTTTCTTTGGTAACTTTTCTATTATCATATGGCAATATGAAAGTATAAGTAAGGTATCTGATCATACACTGTTTTTTTGGGGTTTTTTTTGTCCTATATAATTTTATCTTGTCGCCTTTCTTCAACAGCATGTCAATCATTTTGGGGGAAACTCTCAAAATCCGGTAATTATTATTCATTATTACAGATTCTAACTTCTGGCACTTTGAATACACACACTCGGCTCGCTTCCCAACACACTACTTTCATCGACAAAGTCGCGCCTCCACTTCCACTCTTTTTATGTTAGCTGACTGCATTCACTTAAGAAATGGCTAATACTTTCGTCTCCTTTCCCACACATGTTATATGGGGTGTCAGCTGTATGGAGCTGAAACCTGGACAGTCTATAAAGTTGAAGTAGACAAGTTACATGCATATATGATGGGACAACTATGAATATTTACTCTCTCTGATAAAATCAGGAATGAAGAGATCTTACGACATACTATGATGGAAATACTCATTTATAGAAGTTTATGCTGGATGGGACACGTACAGAGGATGCAGAACAGCAGACTCACCAGACAACTCCTTTACTGCCCACAGGAAAAAAAAACTATGGAAGCCTAGGCTGAGATTCAAAGATATTGCAAAAGGGAACATGAAGTGGAAAGGAAGTGATCATAATAAAGGGAAAACTCAAGCGAAAAACTAACCGGTATGGAGAAAGCTTACCAAGTCTCGACAAAGCCACGAACAGTCTTAGTCGCGACGACTGAGAACCGTTAGCACGCCGTGCGAAATTCTTAGCGGTTTTTCGCCCGTTGCTACGTTCTGAGTTCAAATTCTGCCGAGGTTGACTTTGAATTTTATCCTTTCGGGATCGATAAATTAAGTACCAGTGGAATACTGGGATCGATGCAATCAACCCGCCCCTCCTCCCAAATTTCAGGCCTTGTGCCTGTAGTAGAGGATTATTATTATTATTATTATTATTATTATTATTATTATTATTATTATTATTATTATTATTATTATTATTATTATTATTATTATTATTATTATTATTATTATTATTATTATTATT
>NC_068983.1:1918417-1927862 GCF_001194135.2 Octopus bimaculoides | reverse complement strand
TATTATTATTATTATTATTATTATTATTATTATTATTATTATTATTATAATAAAAAAAGCTGCGAGCTGGAAGAATCGCTAGCACACTGGACGAAATGCTTAGCGGTACTTCGCATTTCGCTACGTTCTGAGTTCAAATCCCGCCGAGGTCGACTTTGCGTTGCATCATTTCGGGATTAGAGCTAGTGTTAGGGCTTGGAGTCGATGTAATCGACTAGTTCCCTCCCCACAAATCTGAGGTCTTGTGCTTCCAGGAGAATGGATTATTATTATTATTACTTTTTATCAGAGGTTTTCTTGTGGCGGTTTAGGGCATTCGTTTGTCATATGGGCAGTGGTTTCATCCACTCCATTACAGATGTGGCACAGAAGAGACACTTGCTCATTACATAGGTTGAATCTCCAGCCCGTGGCCAGAGCTTCGCTTTGCACTGCCAGTACAGTGCTCTCGATCTCTTTTCTTACTGTTCTTTTCTTCAGACAATCCCACCTGTTTTTCGAGTAACTTCTTTTGTGGCTACATGTAATTGATTGTGTAGTACCTTGTTGCGTAATTCTCCTGCGTGTTCTGTTTGTACTTTTTCCTTCGTTTTACCTTTTTTTCTCAGCTCTCAATATTCCCTCATTCCTAACTGACACTAACAAGGTCTCCTTATTTTGGGGTAGTTATCTCATTAACATCTCGAGCCCGATACGTACGCAGTCTTCCGCACTTCTCAGTCCCCTTCCTCCTCCATTTGCTCTCTTCATGTATAGGTGATCAGTGTCTGCACGTGGATTACGGGCTCCTTGCATCGTTAATAGCTTTCTTCACCTCCTGCCCATCTCCTTCAGCTCCTCCTCAGGATTCCAGCGGCATACCGAACTACTGCGCACGAGTTGCCGAAATTATGTTTCTGGCATTCCGCTTTGAAGCCAGTATTTTCCTCACTCGCCGTAGGTACTCTCTTTTTATCTTTTCTTTCATGTGGTTGTTTAATTATTATTATTATTATTTCTTTGATCATCATGATGTGTTTATCTCCTGGCAGTGCCACGTCGATTATTAGGCACTCTTATTTGTTCCTCCTAAAGTTTACTATATTTCATCTGAATTGTTTTAACACTTTGTCTGGAAGTCAAAGTCCCAATGGACTATTACGATTATTATTATCATTATTATTAATGCGGTGACCTGGCAGAATCGTTAGCGCGCTGAACGAAATGCTTCGCGGTATTTCGCCCGTCGCTCCGTTTTGAGCTCGAATTCCGCTGAGGTTGACTTTTTCATCCCTTCGGGGTCGATAAATTAACTTCCAATGAAACACTGGGATCTATGTAACCGAATTATTCCCTCCCCCAAAATTTCCGCCTATGTGGCAAAATTTGAAACCATTATTATTGATTTTGTTATTTTTGTCCTGTTTAATTATGTTATCAAACCATAGCACTTATACCGTTCATGTAACATTTTGGCTTTGCTGTAAACATCTGTATTTATCCTCTACTGAGGAATTATTGAATTATTTTGCCTAACATAGACAAGTCTTCTGTAACGCATTAATTCCTTCTCATTAGAATTAAATTTTTTAGGCC
This sequence comes from Octopus bimaculoides, assembly GCF_001194135.2. Taxonomy (NCBI): domain Eukaryota; kingdom Metazoa; phylum Mollusca; class Cephalopoda; order Octopoda; family Octopodidae; genus Octopus; species Octopus bimaculoides. The sequence continues at coordinate 1,926,287 of NC_068983.1, read as the reverse complement.
CCAATAATATAGAACAGTATCATGACTACTTTTAACTTCCAGTATTTTCGTATTTTTAATGGCTGTGGTGCTATTTTTCTTTTCTGTTTATTCTGGTATCAAATGTTATGCCACATCGATTGCAGTACATAGTAACAAATTCTTAACTACAATATCCAGCTTGCTTTGTTGTCTTCTTTCAGTTTCTCTTAGAAAATCGCGCAATACCCTTCGTCATTTTCTTAGCAATCGCACTTTCTTATTCCTCGGATTGTTATAGCTTTTTTATGGTTCGTACAAATCTAAATTTCCTGCAATCGATATAACTGAGTAGTCATTTCCTTCCAAATGTTGCTAGCTTTATGCCTAAATTTAAAGCTATTATTGGACGTTTTACAATGTTATTATGGGAATTCATCACAGATTGATTATGTAAGTAGTTCTTTCATTTTGCTAAAGTATTTCAGGTGTTTAATTTCAGAGAAACTAATTCTATAAGTTTTGTTACAAGCACAGAAGGGAAGGTGTTCTTAAAACACTAACTGTACATTTAGAGGGTCATTCTGCCAATAGTAAGGTCAAGCATCAATTATATCTTACTCCTTTTATTCTTGTTGTTGTTTCAATTATTATTATTATTATTATTATTATTATTATTATCTGAGAAAGCAACGCCTGCCATCAAAGTGACCCCGAGGTAAGACATATGAAACCCAGTATACCCATCAGGACGAACTCATACCAAGATAAACTGCGCATGACCTTTCAGGTGGTGTCTCCATCCCGCTCAAGAGTCCCGCGAATAAGGGTGATTTAAGGATATTCAACGAAACGCCCATACTTCTATAGGTGAATTATTCAAACCCTATAGAATTGCTCTCAACAAATGGCTATGATGCTCCCCTGCTACTTCTGGGGATTATTATTATTATAGTTATTAGTCTTTTACTTCAAAGAGCGATCGATTTTGTTTGTTCTGGAATATTGTGAAAGTAGACAGGTCTCACAGGGTTTCTTTCCGCACATTAAAAGCTTTGATACTTAGTTGTTTATTCTCGTGGGAGACATTCAACATCCAAGTACCAATCTCAATATCCTAGCTGTCCCCAGAAGAGCAGTTTTTGAGGCTTGCTCTGCTCTCATGCCACTTCCTATTTCTCTGAGATATTTCTCGAACTTGGCTGCTAGTGCTTCGAGTACCCCTACTGCAACGACAGACACACTCCACATAGTCCACTTTCTTGCAGTTTCGTCTTTTAGTAGTTTGTACGTTTCCATCTTTTCTACCTTTGTCATTTACGCGTGCATCTTCAGGTATTGCAATACCTATAATCTTGGTTTCCTTTTTTTCTTTTATCTACCACAAAAATATCTGGTCTCGGAGCCTCAACTTGAGAGTCACATTGCATTGTAAAATCCCACAGTATCTTATGTTCCTTGTTCTCAGTGACTGCTTCTGTTTCAAGTTCTTACCATTTCCGTGCTCTGTTCAGGCCGTAATTTCACGTAGCCTCCGGTGGACGAACTTAGGCACGTTATCCTGCCTCCTTTTGTAGTGCTTTTTGGGTCAGCTTGCTACACTCACTCACAATATGTGAGGTTGTTTCGTTTCTGTTGCCACATATCCTACAAAGGGGCGATTCACTACTCTTATCTATTTGGAACTTAATGTAATGAGTTCTCAGATCTTGTGCCTGAGCACTGCACATCAATGCTTCTGTGCAGCCTTTCAGATCACTTTCTCTTAGTCATCTCCAAGTGTTCATCGTGTCTTTTCCTTCGATTTCTCTCGAGTATTGCGCATGTAGTGGTTTCATTTTCCAGTTGTTTACTCTTTCTTCATTTCGTTTCTTAAACGTTTGTGGGTGCATCACACTTTCGGTAGGTATTTGTGGGTGCATCATATTTTCGGTTGCTAGAGCTATCATTGACTTCTTCAATGCTATCCACATGTCCCTTATTTTCCGGTGTAAAACATGTATACATGTGTTTTACATTTCATTATTATATTTAAACCCCCACGCTTTATGTCTGTCTCTGAATTGTCCCCCTCACCTTCGGCCTTGTGGTACATAAATGAAATTATCATCATCATTATTATTATTCTTACTATATGAAAACTCTCAGCTTATTTTTCTGGGTATGATGGAAAGTGTCAGCTGTCCACAGCCACCAGACTAAGGTGACACTTGTTTACTAGTCATGCTTCAAGAACCCTACGAAGGATTCTTGCACCTCCAAACAATGCTGATCTTTGTATGTGTTCTACCTTCACACTTGCACCAATCTTTTTTAGTCTTGTTAGTAGGTGAGTGCTGATACATCCAAGTGCGCCAATTACAATTGTTATCACGTTTGTATTCCATCCAGTCAGGCTTGAGCGCAATACCAACCTCAGTCTTCGGAAATACTTCATCCTCAGTTGCTCTTTCATTTCCTTTTCCCGTTGATCTTTTCCCTCTTTCCTTATCCCATTGATCTCTAGTAATCCAAGGTATGTGTATCCTTCCCGTTCAGTTTGCTTAATCAAGTCTATTCGGTAATTCTATCCCTGCTAGGGACTCTACATTGACCAAAACCATCGTATTTCTCACTTCAAATCGTCATATTTACTTATTGCTTCTTCTTTCACATTGATCCTGTTGTCACTTGGGCATGCTATGTCGGTTATCACGCATGTTCTTTATGTTTTATTCACCACAAGAATGTTCGGTTTCCGACCTCTGGTCCGGTGATCGCACTGGATCATTGCTTTGCACAGGATTTCGCAATTCTCATTCTCGGTGACTCCTTCTGGAGTCTTGTCATATAACATATTTGCTCCTTTTAGGCTGTGATTTCCAAAGCGCCCCCAATGGATCATTTATCAGTATGGTCAAATCCTACTTCTCTACATAACTCTCAGTGGATTACTCTACCTAAATTTTCATGTCCTTTCTTGTATTCTTTCTGTGTCAGCATGCTACATGTTCCTTTTTCATGACTAATATTGTACACTTATCTATGCTAAATTCCATGCCTCTATCTTTGCTGAAGAGTCTTATAGTCTGTATTAAGGACTCTATTAGTTTTTTCTTCTTACTAAAAAGCTTCAGATCTTCCATGTAGAGCAAATGGTAATTTTACCCTTTCTCTTTCTGAAATGGTACCCTGGCTTTACCATCCTTAATACTAAACTGAGGGGTTCAAACACAAGACAAACATTACATGGGATAAATGGTCACTTTGGAAAGTGGATGTGAATCGAAATAAATTGTAAGATATATATTTGTTTTCATTATTTGTTTTCCTTATTCTATCCATAGCATGCCCTTTTTATTGTGTATGGAACCTTCTCTCCCTGCATAAACAACCAATATTTTACGCTCAAATATTTCAAAGAATCGTCCTTATAAACGAGGGTAACCCTACCAGAATAGCCCCTTTCTTAACACACATAACACACAAACTTCACACAAAGCAGCCATATGCCCAGACGACGAACTATCTCAGCATACAAGTAGAACACAATGCGCAGTACATAAACAAAATAATGCAAACAAATTAATCACAAAAAAATTTACCCAAAAGACAAATACTTTGATTCGTTGATTCATTGTTTAATTTACGCGAATTTACGAGAAATCCCGTGAACGAAGTGAGACAATTTCCAAAATGGAAGCGGACACTTTTTTTTCCATGTGATCAGTTTGAAAAATTGTTAAGACGCTAGGATATTTTCCTACTTTTCTTAACACGAAACCAATGGTAGCCTTAATCCACAAATAAAAGAAATTGCATGACCACCAATGCGGTATTGAGCACTTATTTCATCGTTCGACATTTACGTTTGTGTGTGTGTGTATATATATATATATATATATATATATATATACATATATGCATACATATATATATATATAAATATATACATACATATATGCATACACATATATATATATACATACCTAGGGCATGACGTGAAAAAATAGATCGGACCGTTTATTTAATATTTCTCTGTGCTACCTATATGTTAAGCTGAAACCCTATAGTAAGCATGTTCTTGGTAATAAATCAAGTAAAGCTGACTTTAAGGATGCTCCACTGCTGGATACACAGCGACATTTCATATCGAGTAAAATGTGACACTATATTATAGAGAAAGTGATTTATTCATGGCTGTTGCCGCCACAGTGTCGTTTTATTTTGCTGTCATGTTCAATCATCACCGGTTAATCTAGCAGTGGAATTATTGATAATTGAGAGCTTCAGTAAAATTTCCGCTGGATTCTAAATATAGTTTCAGCTTTTTTTTTTAAATTATTTTTCTTAATTACTTCCTAAAGTGTAATGAGGAAATGCAATGGAAAAAATTATAGCTTAAGGAAGTAATCATATCTACAGATTTATGGATTTGAATGAAGGTTCAGGATTGTAAAAACACGATGAAGCACGAGAAACTTTTATATGTGTTACAGTAGATATTCTGCTAAGAGTGAAACTTTCAGAGCATAACGTCTTATTAGAAATTATCACAAGATTAATCTCAGTTTGAATTCAGTCGATATCCACTGTTCTTTCTCCTCAACACGTATAAAGTGATTGATTGTTTGTCGTTCATAGTATTATAAGTGTACAAAATGTAGGAGAAAGGGAGAGATGAAGAGAGAGAGGTAAAAGAGAGAGAGAGAACGAGAGAAAAAGAGAGAGAGGCGGTGAAAGAAAGAGTTACAGAGCAAGTGAAGGCGGTAGAAAGCAAGAGAGAGAGAGATGGAGAGAAGGGTAAAAAGAAAGTGGAGGAAGATCGACAGAAACAGAGAGAGAGAGTGAGTGAGAGAAGGGTCTTTAGTGCTTGTCTTTACTGCTTGACCAAAGAGTAATGGGCAGCTTTCTTGACACTTTTCGTCAAGGTGTACCATAATTAAGTTCATGGAAAAAAAATGGATGTTTTTCTGAATTTGAAGACTTTGTCTGAATGCTTGCGCCACTTCACTCCACCACACTAAAGGCAACCATCCATGATGGTGTTAAACAGGGAAGAATTTATGGTTCCCATCCCAAGGATAATAACGACACAACCGAAATATCCAAAAATTCTAACTATTGCAGCAAATCACGATATTGGACGGCCATTTTTATCCTTTCCAAAGGGTTTCATTCCACCCCGATGAGATTTGAACTCTGGTTACAGAAACCTAAAACAATATAAGGATAGATTATATGTACTCTGGGAACACGGATATGATTGGGGAATATCTTATTTAATTATCGAGAGGGAATTAATGTGGTACGGTAGAACCTCACCTGAAAACATAAAGATCATAGAAATGATACTTCTTACTATCGTAGCGCTCCCTGTGGGAAATAGTTACCTGAGAGAGGTCAGTGTTCTGGATTTAAGTGGAAGAAAGGAATAAGAACGGAACCAAATGAAATATGCAGAATTTTGTTATAAGAGAGAGTGAAAGTGGAAGAGGAACAGAAAGAGAGAGAGAGAGAGAGGTGTACTAGTGGGGCGATAAGCAAGAAGACAGGTAAAGATGATAAAAACGACAATTATTAAGATGTTGCTATGATGAAAAGAATGGCAAGAGTGGTGGCGGTGGTGACGGCGAAATAACGACGAGGAAGACGACGATGGAGATGGGGGGGGGGAAGCGATGCTACTGCTGCCACACATAGCGACGTTGATGATGATGATAAGAATGTGGATGGTGCTGGGGTGCGTTAGTGTTGGAACTCTTGGTGTTGTATTACTGGTATCGTCATGTAGATTCAACCCAGACAACCAGGGTAGAAGAAGCATATAAAGTACATATTTCCCACCGTGACCATCTAGTTTTTTTCGGACAATATGTTTATATAAAGTGGAAATTGAGAAATACTCTAAATGCCGAGAAAGGGAGTTCATGTTCTCCTATAATACATTGTGGTGGTGGATGTTGGTGCTGGTGGTGCTTGTAGTAGTATTAATGGTGAGAATAACAAAGGAAGCGACAGAGAGGGAGACACAGTATTGTGACGAACTAGAGGCATGAGATCTTCAGCAGAAGCTCTACAAATACAACACTAAAACAAGATAAAGGACAAAATGTAAGGAACGGAAAACATCTAAGAAACAGTGGAATGAAAATGGAAGCAAGATCTAAGAAATGAAATAAATTGAAGATGTTTAAAGTAGTTTACGATTTTTTTAAAACGAAGTTTTGGTTCAAAAATTCAAAACTATCAATAAACGGATATGAATTTTGGTGTTATTATTATTATTATTATTATGATTATTGTTGTTGCTGTTATATTTTTATTGTTATTGTAGTTTGCATTATTCATTATTATCATTATTACTACTACTACTACTACTACTACTACTACTACTACTACTACCAAGCTATTTCCTTTTACTGGTATTACATCAATGTTTCTATGGTAACCTGCGAACTCAAATTGACGACCACACATAATCATTTGGGGTGCATGCGTTTGTGTGTGGAAGGCCAGTAACTGCTGGTTTCAATAAGAAGAAAAAGGAAAGAAGCTACGTAGACGAGATCTACTGAGACTATATATATATATATATATATATATATACATACATGTATAGGAGTAAATGTAAGGATAAGCAAGTTAAGCAAGATATCAAAAACATTAAATACATTTAATGTACGTATGTTTACATATAAATTGGCACGACTTATAACGAATTGGAAATGTTATCAGGAATTAAACAGGTTCAATAAGAGTTTTACCATTCCAACAGCTGTTTCTGGGGGCTTTGTGGTTCGAAATAATTGTAAATTGATTCCATTATCGGATATGCCAAGCCTCCGTCTTCAGGGAAGAAGTTTACATTTGAGGTTTTTGACAGAACGGAGATTACAGATGCAATGATTTTGTGGAGTTTATTAAAAGGAAGAGTTAGGAGATATTCAGATAGAAAGTAGTGAGGCGAGTAGGGAATCATAGTAGTAGCAGTGGAAAGTAGGAGGGAAAGTAGGAGGGAAAGGGGATGGTGGTTGAGATACTTTGTGAATGGTAACTTTTGTGTTGGTTTGTATGACGGCTACAAAGTTAAAGCGTGAGATAGTAAAAATTGGAATGGCCAATATTTGAAGGAAAGAAGTTGACTGGTTCGGAGGCTGAGGGGGATTAGTAAAGTACGGAGAGGGGAGTGAGAGAAGAAGGAGGGGGATAAAGTGGGAGGTGAGTAGGTGGCCAAAATAATGGTTGTTAGTGGGATAAAGAAATTAGGTTGGTATTGGAGGGGCGTGTTATGGTATGGTAAGGTAGGTGAAATATGAAAAGAGGGATGTGAATAGAGAGGGGTAGTTGTAGATTTGTTAGTTTCCGAAGGAGTGGGGTACTGTTAAGTACTTTTCGAATGTGAAGACGGTGGGGAGGCCAGGAGTTAAGGAGGAAGTGCTCTCCACTGACGGTCGAAAGCAAAAGTTAGAGACTTCCAGTTGAATTTTTAATTATAATTCTATAGATATTTCTATCAGTAGTTGGACCTATTAATATACATATCGACATATTTAAACTTAAAATCTCTAAATTTTGCTTTCTCTTGTTTAGCGTGTATACATATATACATATTTTGTACTTCACACACAAACTATTCTATTTGATATATCTACAGCCACTCCTATAGAAAACAATGAATGTTAATTTTAATTTAATTTTATCAATAGCTCGTTTCTCTCTATATATTCCATTTTAGTACATATTTTTGATAAGTTTTTTTTTCAAAAAGCGAAGCTTTTAAAACAAAACCAAAACATTCTTCTTTTAATGTATTTATATAAAGGAAAATTAAAATGTACTCAAGTTTACGGGAGAAGAATTTTCGTTCTTCTTTTTCTTAAATATCTATTTACTCGTGTGTTACCTCTCCATATTTTTAAAATTAATATAT
>NC_068983.1:1911910-1918268 GCF_001194135.2 Octopus bimaculoides | reverse complement strand
TATATATATATATATATATATTAGAGAGATCATTCAGAACCGGAAGCAAAAATACCTTGCTACTCCTATGGATGTAATTTTTCCTCGGTCGTCTGGGTTACTACTCCCAACTGTTGTCGCCGCAGAGCGTCAAATTGGAGGTAATCGAACAGCATTATACAATGAAGAATGAGGTACTGGAAGAGGCTACAAAAACTGAATGTCTACTTCCTGGAGAAAAGGCGAGAAAGGTATGCAGTGATATAGATATGGAAGATATTGGAAGATCTAGCTCCCAACTTTGGAATTAAAGCTATACCAACCACCGAAATGGACGACACTGCACAATACCAAAGATACCGTCTCCTTCATCTCAGTTAAGGACCCAGTATTGCAACGCAACAGCTTGGATTTCAGGGGAGCACAACAGATTAACATTCTGTGAAGGAACCTAAAAGATCTTCGAAATGTAGACGTTAAAAAATCGGCTGGACAAAATTTCCGTCTGAAATCCCAGATGAGCTCACATCGCGGCAAGAGGCACAAGGAAGTACAGCTTCTTCACCAAAAACAGTAATGACGCCACAAAACACTGAAGAACGGGGCTACAACAAGGCCCTAGCCCTTGGCCGAAACCAATACAACAATAATAAAAAAACTAAGATTATATTTATCGGTTCTGGAAAGTGTTTGGAAAAGCTGCAAATTTTCCTGGATATGAGAGAGGGATTTTTGCATGTTCAGGTAACTACGAGAAATTAAAGGATTATGTACTCCCAGAGACTCACATATTTTGAAATTGCTAAAGTTAGATATACGTTTAAGAGTGCACTCGCACTAAAAGGGATGTTTACATACTCGAATAACCAGGGAGGAGAGTAATGTCAAATATTCACAGAAAATTGTCGATATAGGAGATTTTGAAGTTTCTCAACATGTTCGTTTGTGTGTCCGACTAGTGATCCCTGTAAAGATTTACGTTTCTAAAAAGTTATTTTGAAGGGAATTTTAAATTGTAGATATCCAGTTTTTAAAAGTTATCTTTCTGTTGTTGTTGGTCATCATCTTCTTGTTCTTCTTCTTCTTATTATTATTATTATTAAGGCAGATACATATATGTGTAATTCTGTATGCAATTAAATGTGAAAAGAGAACTAACATATGCAAGTATGTACATATGTGGGCGTCATTAAAAATTATTATGGATGAATAAGGATAAGATGGCAGCCACAAAAGCATGCGTCTATGAATGTTTGTATTTGTGTGTACAAACACGCGTGCATGGTCGGGTGGATTTCTGTACTCATTCACTGATACACACATTCACGCACACCTTGATAACCATCATACACGCATTCAGGCACGAACAGGTATATACGCAGGTATTATAGACATACTTGTGCGTATGTACATATGTATGCATCACTATCTATGTATGGGTGTACAAACACACACACACACAAACTCACACACAAGCACACAAGTTCACATGCTGTGGCGTTTACAGATATGCCGTTATGGACACCAAGCTAATACACACACATGCACACATAGTTGCATATAAGTATGTTCACAGCAAATCTGCATATTGATATACACAGCCTACCGTATAAAATTTGATATGTGGACATGCATAAGCTCTTGCGCATATGAGGTTACATGCATAATCATGTACAGAACGACAGAGTCTTATGAAAGTATTTACAAATGAAAGTCTTTCTGCACGCAGACGCTCACAAATGTATAACGAATTAATGTACTAAGATATTCATATGGAAAATAAAAAGGAAGAAAAAAATGAATTACAAGGTAGAAAGTTTCAAATGTATGGATGTTTAGCCAAACGTACAATTCAAGCTTGTTCTCTGGAGATAATTATATAGATATGAATATAGGCAGTTGTGTAGGCTATCTATCTGTCCGTCTATCTATGTGTCTGTTTATATGCATGTATGTATGTATGCTTTATGTAAAAATTGTTTGCAGTGGTGTATAGATTTTGTATATTAAGGAATTAGAATTTTGGACAATTATTTCTTTAGCGCTTTAATCTCGTTTCAGAGATTCATCGGGGATAAATACACACACACATATATATATATATGTATATACATATAGACATTTACAATTAACTGTCTCTATATATGTATATGGGCATATATATATATATATATACATACATACACAAACACACGTACGCATATCTATGTGTGTGTATGCATGTATACACCCTCTCGCGCGGCCGCACCCGTCCTTGCATACAGATATGGACACAAAAAAGAGAGTAATAGAGGATCCATTCCATGAAGAATGTAAGAAATAATGATTCCTCATTCGGTGCCATCAGTAAATTTTGGGGATAAAATGTAAGGCTTTTTATAAAATTTTATGAAGAATGAAAGAGAACTTGAGATCAATTGTTGCCTTAATAATGAAAATAAATAATTGGATGTATATTTGAAAAAAATCAATATTTAATATGATGGCCTTCAATAATGTTGAAAGATATGAAAGTGTGATGGTTTCTAAATAAATAATAATACACACTTTCCCATTGATACGTTCACTGCAGGTTCCTTGATAGGATTCCCCTTAGAATTCACATCTGAATTCATCTTGATTAATTTTATAGAAATGTTCACCTTACCCATAATTGTTGCACTATAGAAATATTTATGAATTGCAATGAATATTAACGATGTCAAGTTTAGTTTTGTTATTATCGCGTGTTTGTTATTAGCCACTGTTAGAAACCATTAATCTTCACCAAGCAATTTTCTGCGTGTTGGCAAAATATAATCTTTTTGTTTTTCAAGCTTGCTCCGTCAGCATAAGAGCATTTGAGTGAACGTAACGACGAGAAAACTCCGAGTTGTAGCTTACTAAGAGTCAGCTTTGAATGAATATTTGAATGTACCTGCGTTTGTGAATTCATAAATACAAACATTCCTACCTGTGTAATACATACGTACATACATACATACATACATACAAACAGATATACATACATAAATACATACAAGTATACATATATAAACATATATCATATGTAAACTGTTATCTGTTCGGCGTGTAACGATGTCTGTCCTTGTTTGTCCCGTCTATGTTTAGCCCCTTGTGGACAATAAAGAAATATATACACTGTACCGCCAGAAACAATTAAAAGTGACCCAAAGAAAGATCTCCTACAGCTGATTGTTTTAGACGTCATTGAAGACAGTCATGCCTTAAATAAGATCTGCAAAGTAAATTGCAAAATAAATCCCATATCACCATGCACACCTCCTTCCTCATAAAACTACCATTCCTTTCATTCTTTCCATCACATACTCCCCCCAAAATGCACACAGAAATACCCACATAATTCAACCAGCATTCGCACTGGTGGAAAGGGATACACATCCCTCTAGAAAACAGCTATTAAGGTTATATCGCCCGACGAAATGAATCCATGATGTTCATCTACTCGATCCTCATGGATAATACGGACTATGTAGTAATCATATCAGGAATATGGATTGTGATCCTAAGAAACATGGGATTTGTGGAAACGCGCGTATCGATACGTTAAAATACTTATCAATTCCATCCAAGGTTTATTATTATTACAATATATATATATATATATATATATATATATATATATATATATATGCGTATGTGTGTGCCTGTGTGTGTGAGAGTGTGATTGTATGCTTGGGTACATCAAATAAAGTAAACAATTAGCAGAGTGCAAGTGGCCAGAGGCAAGAATTTTAGGAATTCCCAATATATTGAAATAAATTTCCCTTACATAGAAACGAAACAATGGACTAAAGTTAATTTTGAGTAAGGGAGAGAATCAAATAAAACGAACAATCATGGACGATGATAACATTAGAACAATACATACCAGCATGTGTGTGCGTGTGTGCAAGCTCGTATGAATCTCTCTCTCTCTCTCCTATCCTGTCTTTCTCTCGCTTTCTCCCCCTCTCTTTCTTTCTTTCCCAAGGAAAAAGAGAAAGAAAGAAAGTGAGACAGGTAACAGGCTGATGTTACTATTGGTCGTTTAATTTCGGGGTGGTGTATTAAATCATAGCGAGTTTAAAGATATTGTTTAGGTGTAACGTTGGTTGGTTACATAATTATGAAATAGGGGAAAATGATGTGTAATTATGTTTTGGTAGTCCAGAGAGACTGGAACTATAAGAGCGGCAAATAATGTCGGTTTAGTTGTTTTATCTATTTATCATGTGTTGTAGTGTAACAAATGGTTTGAATATATATTGAGAATTAATTTGTAACTTCGCAAACAAGCAATATAAACGATATTTTAGTGATGTTTCAATATCGCTAATACAAACATTCACATCTAAATATATATATATACAAACGCACACACACACACACACACACATATATATATATGTATATATATCAATGTATGCATATAAGTATGAATGTATGTGTGTATGTATGTGTGTATGTATATTTTCAAAACTACTTGAATCACCAAGGCATCCGGGAAACATAAAATGTTTAAACATTTCTGTCGCCCGTATATTTCCACACACACACACACACACACACACACACGTATATATATATATATATATATATATAACTATATAGACATTTATATATGTATATATATATATATATATATTTATATAGACATTTATATATGTATGTGTGTATATATTAAACATTGGTCATAAAACAAACATCAAAATGAGTTAACGACTTTATATACGGTATCAAGCCTCCAACATACATCATATATAAATAAATATTAGCTATGGCTTTCATAATATATAAATTAAAATATAAAATATATAAGACATACAAATGCAGAAAACTACCGATGTAAAAATATACATATATGCGCAAAAAACACATATAGGAACGTCCCATCAAAAAAAGACGAAAAATTTATAAACTACTTTAAAATACTAAAAATATGTCATATAGTGAATTAGGGATTATATTATCCAAAGTACTCCACTGGTTTATCCCTAGCATATAATATGAAAGTCGTTGGTATATGTGTGGGATTATTGAAATTATCAATATTGGGGGAAATCAAGAAGAAAATGGAGAAGAAATGGATGTAATTAATAATTTATTTGTATTACAAAACGATGAGTATTTTTTTTTATGCATAACAGTACAAATAAGAATTTTAAATAGAAAAAGGAACCTACATATATCGTTCAGTCCTATCATGTAGTTGATGAGAATTTCGAGGCATTTAGTTTTATGCTCAGAAAGTTACCATATTCTCACTATATAGTGGTAGGACTTTAGAGTTAATATAGAGCACATGTAACGTAGGTAATCATATTTTTTCTCTTGAAGTATTCAGTCATTAATGGGTTAAAAGTTAAAAGGAATATATTGAAAGTAAATTTGATTGATCAGTTTTATATATTTATGAATATACGATATACTGTATATTATAATTTGAAAACAGATAATTAAGTAAATAAAGTATGCATAAACATTTAAAACAAACTCAAGAAAAAAATAAAATGAAATAAAATGACAGTAAAAACATTGAAATATAAACCAGAATAACATAAAATAGAATAGCCTAAAATAGAATAAAATATACTAAAAATAAAATCTATGGATTATTTTTATTGCGAGGATAAAGGCGGTGCTCCAGCTTGGCGACAGACAAATGACTGAAACAGATTTAATAATAAAATAATATATGATATGATGATGGTGGAGGATGGATGGAAATTTGAAAAATAACCGTTATAATGCGTATCTAGTGACACTTATTTAACGACCGTTATTGATTAGGATATGTAAATGCGTATTTAAATGAGAATTTTAGATTAATGCAATAGGACGTTGGGACAATAGACATCGAAACCATAGTGACTCATACGTGTTTTATTAAACTTATGCATGCACACAGATATACAAAGCGCACACACACACACACACATAGATATATGTATAAAGGCATCTAAGACATCTTTTTGTAACATACAAATAAATTACTAATTACATCCATTTCTTCTTCATTTTCTAGTTCTTGTGTCTCTCCCCCATACATACATACATACATACATATATATATGTATATATATATATATATATATATATATATATATATATATATATATATATATATATATATATATATATATATATATATATATATATACACAGGTATTTATGTATCTATCTATCTATATATACATATGTGTATGTACCTAGATATGTATAGATACATACATATACATATATGTATGTACCTAGATATGTATAGATACATACATATACATGTATGTATGTATGTATCTCTCGCTATATATATATATACATATATATATACATACATATATATATATATATATATATATATATATATATATACACA
>NC_068983.1:1903614-1911891 GCF_001194135.2 Octopus bimaculoides | reverse complement strand
TATATATATATATATATATATATATATATATATATATATATATATATATGTATATACATACATGTACAAATAGTTTATTCTGCCAAATCTGAGGAATTCCGTCTTCTTTCCCCGAGAAACAACTTCATTTATGGGTGAGCGCTCGACGACCTTTGTAAGGATACATACTTAATTTGTAGTCGAGGAAAAGTTAGCTGACATGGAGGACAGGATCCCATTTGAATATTGAAAAAGATTCACGTGTTTCATAATGAATCACAACGAGTGTAAAAATGCCGACATCATTACTGCTCAATACTTTGTGAACAATGTAAACGTTGTAAGATGTGATAATGAGAGCTGCAGAGGCGACTACGTAACCGTGGCCTGGAGAAAGGGACACATCTTTGAACAGGTCCTTAAACTGAATTCGGGTGGTTACGCAAAGCTGCAGGAGACTGCAGTGACTTCGTGGCTGGAGATGGTTGTAACTGGAAGACCATATTATTGGCGGCAGGTTTCGGCTCCTTACCGTACCTGCAGAAAGAAACGAAAAGGATCCCAAGGAGAATTTTTCCTACTTCACAATCATTCGTCGGGATGTATCAATGAACGTTTCCACTCTTTCAATGTCTTTAAAGATACTCTGACAGCTCGATCATTCTTAGAGCTAAAATATATGAACCCACTTCGCATAGATATTTCGGCAGCTATTTACGTTAGATAAATTCAGTTTTTCTTTTCGACTATTTGGCTTCAATAACATACGATCTTAAAAGAAATTATATTCAGATTTTAGCCACTAGAGTTTGTAACAGACAGATGTAAACACTATGTGCTCAAATTCAATATCATTGTGGTTAGAAAAGGAGGAATCCACCATTTTTGCTTTAAGCATAAGATATTGTGCCCTCCGTTTAAGTGTCGACAGTGAATTTGTCACAAACAGATTGATATACTCTGAGATATAATTTTTATTTCAGTGTTTCCAAGGTTCCAGACGTCTCACATTTGCTTTGACAAAGAATTATTCCTTTTGGAAGAATAGATTTCTTGTTCTTCATAAAATTATCAGAAAAATGGTAAAATAAGAGTAAGACAAAATACAAAAGAAAACGATAAACAAAAATGTCAGTGAGAAAAAAACAATCATTATGTTGCCAAAAAAATGGCAACAGATAGAATGACAGAAATGGTATAGAAATTGAAGAATCCTGAAAAATGCTAGTGACAGTGAGGAAGTGAAAGAGAAGAGATAGAAGACAAGTTGATATTGAAACAATGGTTGTGGAGAAGGCTATTGACATGGTGTGTGGGGAAATAACATTTCTTTGGTAAGCAATTCTGATTTGGTCTCGGGACAGTGTATAAAATATTTAAAAGAAATATTGTTATTTTGCATTTAAAATTCTACACAGTCTGGACCTGCTGTTTTTTTTTGTTTTTTTTTGTAAAGTGATAGAGAACGGGAACTTTACATATAAGGCGACATGAATATGTTAGTGAAATTCCTGAATATAAAAGTGACCGAACCAAAACCTCTCTAAAAGGCAAATATATTTCTGTTTAATTCAAAATAACAACAACAACATCATCTGATTAAGATTTGGAGGACATAATTGAAGAACCAGAACGCCAAGACACACTCATATATACGTTCATACATTCATGTGTTTGTATGTGTGTGCGTGTCTATTATATGTATATATTAGGTCATCCCATAATTGATGCGGTTTTTTATACTTCCTTTATTTTTTTCAAATTTAAGATAAACAAATTTCTTTTTAATCTATAATATATACTCTTCTTCATTTTCTACAATTCTCTACGATTTATCTGGCAGACTTGCAAGTTCAATCTTTCAAAGTTCACTTGTCTGTGACGAAAAATGCTCTCGCAGTATTTTTCTGACCACGTCTGTAGAATTGATATTTTTTTTCCGTCCAAATAATTTTGAAGAATAAGATAAAATTACTACCTGCTTTTATAGCAAGTTGACGGAGGTAATTTATCCCATCCCCCTCCAACTATTAGTTCACGCAATTGAAAAAACCGCATTATTTATGGGATGACCCAGTATGTGTGATGTCAAAGAAAAATAGATAATTTAGTGAGAAGGTGAAGGAAATGGAAGACGAGAATTTCTTATAAATAGGCAAAACTCCATGTATATAGAAGTGATTTCCATGGAACGCTAAGTTTTACAGCATTTAAAAAAAACCCATTAGACATATAATGGTTCTGAGATTTGAGAATGACTCCAAACAAAAGGGTTTTTTCTGGCTACACTAGTGTTATGTTTTTTAATTTAACTCCCACGTGAATATTCTCATCTGTAATTGACATTTACATTATTTCCGATAAATGGCGATATTTCGAGTAAATAGTCTGCAGTGAAAAGTTTCATAAAATCCTATTTATATCAACTTGGCTCAATGCAGGGTTAAAGCAACTTACATAATCATATCTATTTCTGGACAAAACGGATTAGAAAGAAACTGGATTTTCTAACACTCTGTTATTGAGCTGATTTTCTAAATGTTACGGGTTACTATCAAATGTTTCTTTATAAAATTTATGATTATAATTCTTCTCGTTATTCACCCAGTCATCATTTATTGTTGTCTACCTGGTTCGCAATGACTGAATATAGCTAAGATTCTTCACAAGATTTTTACAAGGAGGGAAAACTTTATCAAAGATATACCAAATAGCTATTTGAGATTTGCATTCCATTAGCTCTTAATTCCTACTTAGATTATAGCTTTTTTATACTATCATCGTCTAGTTACAGATGCAATACGTATATCCATAGACATAAATAACATGTGTGTGTGTGTGTATGTATGCATGTATATATATATATATATATATATATATATATAGTTGAAATTTATAGAAAACAAAAGACGAAGACAGGAGTATGTACAACAAGCAAGTGTATTAGTTTGACGGTCGGGAAAAATGGAAAAGTCTCTTACACTTGGAGCCTACGCTCTTCAACAGAGAGGAATAAGAGTAAATACACAGAGCGAGAATAGAAAAAATGTTTTTTGTTGTTGTTTTTTTGTCTTTTTCCATTTTTTGAACTTATATACTTACTTACTTTGATGGGTTTCGGCCAGTACTAGCCTAAGTCATGTCTAACTTAATAGCACCGCCTGGAAACGTCATTCAAATCAGGAATCGGACGACATAGCCAAGTCGAGGAGAGAGTTATTGTTTACAGAGACATAGCCGAGTGTAGGAGGTTTATCTGGCATTTTTTGAAGGAAATTGTTCAAAGACATCTTGAACTTTATGGGGTCTGTCTCTGCTTTAATGTGTTTCAGTGTAATGTTAAAGAGACCACAGTGGACAACTGTATTCAAGGTGGAGTCGGGGAAAAGTAGAAAAAAGAAGGATAATAGTGTGGATATCTCTCGACTGGAAGGTTCTGAGAATCCAGGAACCTGTCAACTTTGCTGTTTATAGGAGCGGTCCAGCTTATGTTGTTGTCCACAATTACTTCCAAGTCTCTGATGTTGTTGGATGCCATGAGAGATTCTCCTGAAGGAAGGGTGAGTAGGAGTCAGGGTATCCTTTTTTCCGACGTGGATTAACTCAAATTTGTCCTCGTTCAGCAGCATATTATTTTGTCCGCCCATTGGAAGACAGCCAGTAGATCTGACTGAAGGCATGCCCGGTCACCCACTTCATTGATGACCTTCAAGACAGCGATTGCGTGAAACTATTCGTCGTAGTATGCTGTGGGACCAACCATGTTAAGCTGGTGAAAGGGTTTATCAAGCCTGCTAAAACTCAGCAACAGATGTAAAATTCTGTACCTGAAAATGCTTGCTGCATGCAATCAAGCAATATGCATGGCACTGACTGAGACGTATCTAATCTCTAATACAAGAGTATGTTGTACTTCGTACAAAAACCAGAAAAAAGAATCCATGGAGGGGTTTCTACGTACATCTGCGAAGATGTCACACCATTGCATTCATGCCGTTGGTTCATTCAGTATTGTGGAGAGGAGGATGCCTAGTTCCTTTTTGAAGACATATATTTCCATCATATGCAAATTTCTTAATTTGCATCTGTAGAATTAGAATTAGCTTTCTCCTTTCTGGTTTTGAGAACCTTAATTTCTCAGGATTGGCATTTAAGCAGTGTGTTACATATTCCAGGGCACCAACAATTGCATGCATATACCTAAACTTGTAATCTGGATACAGTAACTGCAGATTTCTCGATACTTCAGCAGAGCTGTTCTCTTTTTCACTGATTTTTAGCTTAATGTTAACATCCGCTGGGCAGCTAATTTCCACAACTCTACACAGTTTCTCTTCTCTATCCCAAATCATTATATCAGGTTTGTTGTGCTTACATTTTATTGAGGTCTTCACTGGGACATTCCACCTATACTCCTTTTTATTATAAGTGGGCATGGCTTCTACCATACTGCAGGTTCTTCTTTGTCCTCGGCGTTATCTTTCCGACGGATTTCATTAGAGAGTGTTTTAGCTACAACATCACGTATAATCGGTAGATAACACCGTGATGATATTTTCGGACAACTGCTTATGATCTGGGTGATATCGTCGGTGTTATTTCCACAGAGTCTGCACCGGTTGCCACATTTTACGGCTTTTCCTGCATCTCTGTCCCTTTTGTGAATCAAGTACTTGGTTGATATTTTCTGTTCCTGGATTGCAAACGCATATCCTTTAAAGTGAGAAGTAGTAATCCGGCTATTGATCCACGATACACTCCTTTGATGATCAAGGTTACGATCATCTTGAAGCTTTCTACTAACATATCCATGCATGGTCTTCTGCTCATATAGACTCATTCTTTCAACTGGTGACTCATTGCGGTAGAGTCGTATGGCTTCTTTGGGTATGTATTCTAGGCTATGACAGAAAGAGTGCTACTCAAGGAACGGCCTTATGTATGCATGTATGTCATTAAGTTTTATTTCAAGGTTTCTTGCCAATAGAGGAGGAGCCGTTTTCTAACCGAGACCCAAGTCTCCTTCACTTGAATTTCAACATCAACAACAGGCTATTTTTGTATGCATGCGCGCATATGTTCAGATGTGTATGTTTTGTTCTATGCACGTCTTCTGACGCTTATACATGCATATCTACACAATGTTACTTCTCGATCTCGTATGTCTCTCTGTATGTAATTATGTCTGTATGTATGTAATTATTCGGTCTATTTCAAGATTATTTACCAATAGAAAAAGAACTGGTTTCTAACCTAGATCTAAGGCTCCTACATTGGAATTTCAACGTCAACAACAGGGTATTTTCGTTTATGTGTGTATGTATGTATATACGTATGTATGTATATACGTATGTATGTATGTATGTATGCATGCATGCATGCATCCATGTTTTGCGTGTATGTATGTATAACATGTTCTGGTGTCAATGCGGGTGATGACATTTTGTATCCCCGAACGAATGCATTACCAATATATAATGAAGAGCAATTGAAGATGCCAACATATGCAAAGTAACCATATTTAAAACATCCAAAATTCAAAAACCATATTTCTCACAATGTTACTAAAAAACATAGCTAAAAATAGAAAGAATATTTAGTTGGGCTAACTCCTGAGTCGAGCGCCTGTATATCACTCCTTAATTTTGTAGGTTTTCTCCTTCGATGTGAAATACTTATGTATATATTATGAAGTCTAGAGAAGTAAAGACTACAAATGTATACTTAACGTCTGGCTTGAGAGAACATAGTAACAATAATCAATATGAGATATCTCATTGTACATCGTAAGAGAGTTCAAATATAGAAAACAGTCTGTGCATTTTATAAAGTACTTAAGTTGAATAACCTGACAGCAAAAGCAACGAAAGAAAAGTGACTGTTTGACTCTTGGTTGGATGTAGAAGTTATGAGTACACTACAAGATATGTTGAATTACAATTAATGAAGAGAAACCTTAGAAATATTTAACTATAGCGAGGTTCAGAAACTGAACTGACAGTATATATAAATGTGTGTGTGTGTGTGTGTGTGTGTGTGTGTGTGTGATGCACAACCCGCTCCGGAAATGGCACCCACAAACATTAATGCAACGCCCAACGGCTAGGACACGCCCATTCATGTCTATCTATCTGTCTGTCTGTCTGTCATTCTCTCTCTCTATCTCCCTGTCTCTCGTTCTATCTATTTTTCTCTCTCTCACTATCTGTCCGTTTGTCTCTCGTTCTATCTATCTGTCTTTCTAACTATCAATCTGTCTCTTACTCTCTTTCCCTTTCTCTGTATCTCTCTATCCATATATCTATCTATTTCTCTCTATGTATCTATGTGTGTGTGTGTGTGTGTGTGTGTGTGTGTGAAAGCGCGTGTCTTAGTAGTTACGGTATTCGACTCTCAATGTGAGGCATTGTGTGAGTGTCAGTGTCCCGCCACCATCGATTGACAACCGATACTGGTGTGTTTAGGTCCCCGTAACTTAGCCGTTCGGCTAAAGAGAACGATAAATTATGTACTAGGCTTAGAAAGAATAAGACGTAGGGGCAATTTCTTCAACTAAAATCCTTCAAGGTGATGCTCCAGCATAGCCGCAGTTAAATGACTGAAACAAGTAAAAGAATAAAAACTGTCCGTTGACCGAGTTTCCAACTAACGTCCGATCTCATTCACCTCTCATATCATCAAGGTACTTGAGAGGGTGGTGAGATCATGGATAACCCACTTTCTTGAAACAATAGACTGCTGAACTCCAACCAGCATGGGTTCTCTAATGGAAGGAACTGCCTAAGGCAGCTCCTGCATCACTTTGATGAAACTTTGAGAGCTTTGGGCGAGGGCTTGAATAGTGATGTCTTCTACCATGATTTCAGCATGGCGTTTGACAGGGTGGATCATTAGATTCTTTTGAAGAAAACTATCTAACTTTGGTGTTTCTGGAAAGTTACTACAATGGATCAAGTGTTTCTTGACAGGCAAAACACATGTTGTAGTCGAAGAAATAAAATCAAGCCCAGCCAAATTTAGTAGTGCTGTCCCACAAGGCACCGTGTTGGGCCCACTTCTTTTCAGCATCTACGAGAATGACATTACTGACATCATCAAGCACAGTAACATAAGAATCTTTGCAGATGATTCCAAGATCCAGAAGCTCATCAATGAAGTGGGTGCCCGGACATGCCTTCAGTCAGATCTGCTGGCTGTCTTCCAATGGGCTGAAAAGAATAATATGCTGCTGAACAAGGACAAATTTGAGTTGATCCACTTCGGAAAAGAGGATACCCTGAAACCTCCATACTCCCTTCCTTCAGGAGAAACTCTCATGGCATCCAACAGTATCAGAGACTTGGGAGTAATTGTTTATCATATGCTGGGCCGCTCCTATACACAGCAAAGTTGACATGGCCCGCAAAATGTGTTCCTGGATTCTCAGAACTTTCCAGTCGAGAGATATCCACACAATTTTCCTTCTCTTCTCCACTTTTACCCCACACCAACTTGAATACTGTTGTCCACCATGAAACAAAGTATGAAATATCAAGCACCTCAAATGTCAACTAAAAAAAAGATAGATGGCATGACAGGCCTTGACTATTGGGGTCGACTAGAAAAGCTCAATGCCTCTCCAATGCCTCTGTGAGCGCTACATCATCTGCATGATGTGGAAAATAGTCCATCAGCATTACCCAAATGATGTTGGCATCACCTTTAAAATAAAGCCAATACCTCGGCCCTGTGCTATCCGCCCACAACAAAAGTCAAACTCGCATCATATAAAAACAATATGGCACAATTATTTTACCTCAATTGGCCTCGCTCTTTTTAACATTACCCTGAAACACATTAAAGCAGAGACAGGCCCCATAAAGTTCAAGAAGTCTTTGAACAATTTCCTTCAAAAAATGCCGGATAAACCTCCTATACCCAGATGTGTCTCCGTAAACAATAACTCTCTAGTCGTGCTGGCTATGTTGTCCGATTCCTGACTTGAATGACTTTGCCAGGTGGTTTTATTAAGTTAGACATGGCCTAGGCCAGTACTGGCCGAAGAGATAGATATGCCATAATATACATCCATAATATCCTGGAGGGACTTGTCCCAAACTTTGGCATCGAGAGTTACACAAATACTAGAACAGGGCGCCACTGCATAGTGCCAAGATATACGACAAGATACTGCAACAGCCTGGTCTATAGGGGACCACAGCTCTTCAATATCCCGCCGAAAGACCTACATGGGTGGGATGTAGGTATTTTATATACATATTATATATATATACATATATATATATATATATATATATA